>NC_051221.1:6497612-6557612 GCF_015220715.1 Pygocentrus nattereri
TTAACCTGTGTGTGGTGTTGGGATCTGTGGGACATGTTTTCAATGTTTACCAGAAGAAAAATGATCTATCCAGCATATAAACTACCTAGCTCAACAACAAGTAAATCTCAAGTCTTCACACTCAAGTCCTGATTCAAGTCCTAAGTCAGTACAGGCGAGTCTCAAGTCAAGTCAGTAGTCCTGATCTTTGAGTCCTAAACAAGTCAGTCTGTGTCCTTCAGCTAATTTAAGGCCAAAACACTGAATAAAGGTAACAGTGCTGAAGCCTTTTAATGACCGCACATCAGCAGCGCTTGGCTGGATATTAATACACACCCAAGAATTTTTACCCAACTAAAATACAAAAAATCCACGGTACACAGATAACCACACGCCTAAAAAGGATGGATCAAAGGGTTCTTTGCATCATGAAATGGTTCTTCAGATGAATGGAGAATGTTCTGTAGATGGTTCTATATAGAACCTTTTTGAAAAGGGTTCTATTGAGCACCCAAAAGTAATGTTCTATTGTTATGATATTAAACTTTAACAATAGGGGAACAGGTGCTCTGTAGAACCCTTTTCAAAAATGTTTGCCATCAATCTGAAGAACCATTTTATGATGCAAAGAACCCTTCGATAATGCAAAGGGTTATGAGTGTTCACAGTTCTTTTTAGAACCATTTTCTTTGCTAAAGAACTTGTGAAGAACCATTGAACTTATAAAATTTTGAAGAAATTTGAAGATGAATTTTGGGAACGTTGGGCACATAGGATTAAAACTGTGTAGCGTCTGCAGTCAGACTCCCTCCATGTTTCTTCCACAAATCCGAGTCATTGGTGTTAAAGTCAAAGTCAAGTCGCAGGTCTTTCTCGATTTTCTCAAGTCTAGTCTCGTGTCATTAAATTCATGACTCGAGTCAGACTCGAGTCCAAGTCATATGATTCAAGTCCACACCCCTGCCTAGCTTCCTAAAATGATTCAGAATCACTGATCATTTCTCTCTGTGTCTCTACAGGTAGTGCAGGTACGATCCAGACTTCCTCATGGATCACAGCGATTTTCCTCCTTTTTTTTTTACTTTTTACTTCATTCCACCTCTCTGTGGATCACCACCTTGACGTGGTAGAGAGGCTTGCGCAATCCTAAGAACCCACGAGTTGAACTTTCTGGTAGAGTCACGCATGACTGAAAGGTCGAGGGGAAGGATTCAGACTAAGAGTGATTCAGAAAGAGTTGAAAAGGATGAAACCACTGGACAAAACAGTTTAATGAAGGAAATATCCATCCATCCATTTTCTAAGCCGCTTCTCAGTCAGGGTCGCGGGGGGATGCTGGAGCCTGTGCCAGCAGTCTTCAGGCGAAAGGCAGGATAAATCCATGTATACATGTATATAAATTAGACCATATATGTAGATATAGATGTTTTAAATAATTAGGTAATGCAATGTAAATGCTTGATGTGTGTTTTAACATGATTTTTACAGGAATATAAGGAAATAAAGGAAAAGCCTCCATGTCTGCCCTCATGCTTTCTTTTTTGCTATGCTTTTCAGTCCATCATGGTCTCTGTTCATGTTCACTGCACTGTAGGCAGTTGTGTTCGTGCAGTTTAGACGGACATCCTCTCAAGATGGACACAGATATTGCAGTACAGCATAACTTCACTTTGACCAACCTGCCTGCAGATCCCTGAGAACTTATTCAGTCAAATCAAATCAAATCAACAGCTTTTAGATCCTATTTTTGGTACAACCTCTGTCGAGGTTCCAAGTGAGTGAAGCTGATATCAGAGGGTGAGAATCGTTAAACACACATCCTAAGGTTACCTACCAGGTTAATGTGTCCTCTTGTGTTGCCTTTGAGCAGCTAGAATGGTTTTGTCATCTTAAGTCTTAAACTCGTTTTTATAGCAGTCTTCTTTTGCCTTTATTGTATTGTTCTGCACTGGTGTTCCTGTGTTGGTCCGGGAGGAAATGTTCTTTCGTTTCACTGTGTACTTGTACTGAGCTACAATAACAATAGTAGTGGGTAGTTTTATTTATATTTAGGGTGGTTCTAGTTATTTATATATAAAGGGTAGTTATATTTATCATTTTTCTAGGAGAGACATTACTCAGAGTCCACTAAAAGCTCCACAAACATACTCCTTTATCCAGCTAAATGTCAGTCAGGGATATATTCTGATTTTAATTAGTACTGTAGTCAACTCGCCACTGGCTGTGGGAAGCTCTCACGAGGAGCTGCTGTGCGTCTGAAGTGTATGTGTTTAATGTACTTTGTGCTGTTGGGCTGTAGGGTAGTTACTGTGGGTCTGTCTACACCCCTGAGCAGAGATTATATGGCCAGAAGTGACCTGGCGCTGCTGTCTCAGGCATTTCAACAGAGCCGCCCATTCAATAAAAGAGCTTTAGCCTTTAGAAGTAACTCTTAGGCCCTAAGCCATTTCACCCCTTACCCCTACCACTTAGCCCTCAGCCCTCCATTTGCTCATTCATGTCTAAGGGTAGGGTGTCCTGATTCTTGTTGTGATAGAGGGGTAGGTAGAAGTGTTGGGACTGCAAGATCCTCCAAGAGGTTTTTCAGTGACTCCAAACAGAGTATTATAAGAAAATAAGAAAAACTGGCCAGATGGAGCACAAGAGACCAGAGAAACCCACAAATGTGAGAATTTTCTCTGTTAAATAATAATGATAATCATTGTTTAATCTTAGTTTAATGTCATTTCAGTCTATTTTGGCCTTTTCTTCATAACAAGCATAAAAAACCGCTAGTAGCAGGCTAACGTCTCGGTACTTATCTAGCTATGGTGTCTTCTTGTGAGAATGAGGTGTTATAAAATATTCCAGTATTGGTAACAAAATGGCCCTTGTGTTTCTCTTGATTTTATCTGTGACTTTTAACTTGGCAGTGTGTTATTTAAATTATGCAAACTTTGGTGCACATGAAAATGTTCCCATGAAAACATTCCCAGGCAAATTCTGGAGTTGCCCTGAAACCACAAGTGTCTTAATTTCATCCAGGGCCTCTTAACGTTAGCTGCTCTGTTGAGTAGGAAGTGATGAGGGCAGATTAAACTCTAAAATATGTGCTGTCCACTGTGGGTGGAAATGCCATCTATGATGTATTTCCAGTACACTGTGGGTCGAGAAATGTTAAATTACCATACAGACACATCACAGCCTGCAGTACGTGAGAGTTCTCAGACTTGTTTACTTCATATGAAAGAGGAACTAGTCTGAAAACATTCTGTTCTCAGAAGAGTTACATCACGAGTACAGGGGTGGGACTTTGTCTGTGTTCTGTTTTGTATTTATTTAAAGTTTTAGGGTTTTTTGGTATGTATTTATTGTACAGTATCATCTGTGTTTATTGTATTGTTATACCGGTGTAGCTGTGTTGGTCCTGGAGGAAATGTTCTTTCGTTTCACTGTGTAATTGTACTGAGCTGCAATAATAGTAGTAGGGGGTAGTTCTATTTATATTTAGAGTGGTTCTAGTTATTTATATTTAAAGGGTAGTTATATTTATCATATTTCTAGGAGAGACATTACTCAGAGTCCACTAAAAGCTCCACAAACATACTCCTTTATCCAGCTAAATGAATGTCAGTCATGGATATACACTGCTAATAAAATAAAATAAAATAAAGGGACACTTAAATAACACAATATAACTCCAAGTAAATCAAACATCTGTGAAATCAAACTGTCCACTTAGGAAGCAACACTGACAATCAATTTCACAGCTGTTGTGCAAATGGAACAGACAACAGGTGGAAATCATTGGCAATTAGCAAGACACACTCAGTGAAGGAGTGGTTCTGCAGGTGGGACCACAGACCACTTCTCAGTACCTTTCTGCTTTCTGGCTGATGTTTTGGTCACTTTTGAATGTTGGTGGTCTTTCACACTCGTGGTAGCAGGAGACGGACTCTACAACCCACACAAGTGGCTCAGGTAGTGCAGCTCATCCAGGATGGCACATCAATGCGAGCTGTGGCAAGAAGGTTTGCTGTGTCTGTCAGCGTAGTGTCCAGAGGCTGGAGACGCTACCAGGAGACAGGCCAGTACACCAGGAGCCGTGGAGGAGGCCGTAGGAGGGCAACAACCCAGCAGCAGGACCGCTACCTCCGCCTTTGTGCAAGGAGGAACAGGAGGAGCTGCCAGAGCCCTGCAGAATGACCTCCAGCAGCCCACAAATGTGCATGTGTCTGCACAAACGGTTAGAAACCGACTCCATGAGGATGGTATGAGGGCCCGACGTCCACAGATGGGGGTTGTGCTCACAGCCCAACACCGTGCAGGACGCTTGGCATTTGCCAGAGAACACCAGGATTGGCAAATTCGCCACTGGCGCCCTGTGATCTTCACAGATGAAAGCAGGTTCACACTGAGCACATGTGACAGACGTGACAGAGTCTGGAGACGCCGTGGAGAGCGATCCGCTGCCTGCAACATCCTTCAGCATGACCGGTTTGGCAGTGGGTCAGTAATGGTGTGGGGTGGCATTTCTTTGGAGGGCCGCACAGCCCTCCATGTGCTCACCAGAGGTAGCCTGACTGCCATTAGGTACCGAGATGAGATCCTCAGACCTCTTGTGAGACCATATGCTGGTGCGGTTGGCCCTGGGTTCCTCCTAATGCAGGACAATGCTAGACCTCATGTGGCTGGAGTGTGTCAGCAGTCCCTGCAAGATGAAGGCATTGAAGCTATGGACCGGCCCGCCCGTTCCCCAGACCCAGATTGAGCACATCTGGGACATCATGTCTCGCTCCATCCACCAACGCCACGTTGCACCACAGACTGTCCAGGAGTTGGCGGATGCTTTAGTCCAGGTCTGGGAGGAGATCCCTCAGGAGACCATCCGCCACCTCATGAGGAGCTGCCCAGGCGTTGTAGGGAGGTCATACAGGCACGTGGAGGCCACGTGGAGGTTACTGTGGGTCTGTCTACACCCCTGAGCAGAGATTATATGGCCAGAAGTGACCTGGCGCTGCTGTCTCAGGCATTTCAACAGAGCTGCCCTTTCAATAAAAGAGCTTTAGCCTTTAAAAGCAACTCTTAGGCCCTAAGCCATTTCACCCCTTACCCCTACCACTTAGCCCTCAGCCCTCCATTTGCTCATTCATGTCTAAGGTTAGGGTGTCCTGATTCTTGTTGTGATAGAGGGGTAGGGAGAAGTGTTGGGGCTGTATGACCCTCCAAACTGAGGTTTTTCAGTGACTCCAAACAGAGTGTTATAAGAAAAACTGGCAAGATGGAGCACAAGAGACCAGAGAAACCCACAAATGTGAGCATTTTCTCTGTTAAATAATAATGATAATTTTGGTTCCTTTCTTCATAACAAGCATTAAAAAAATCGCTAATAGCAGACTAATGTCTCGACAGCTAACTAGCTAACTTTCCCGTTCCACCTTAAATAGTCCAGCAGTTCTGAAGCCTGGAGTGGCAAAATGTAACTGCTGCTACATTTAAGGCGGAATGGGAAAATTCAAACAAGAATCTGGAAAAACATTTACATTTACGGCATTTTGCTGACGCTCTTATCCAGAGCGACTTACAATTTGATCATTTTACACAGGCAGGCCAAGGCGGTGTTAGGAGTCTTGCCCAAGGACTCTTATTGGTATAGTGTAGGGTGTTTTGCCCAGGTGGGGATTGAACCCCAGTCTACAGTGTAGAAGGCAGAGGTGTTACCCACTACACTGACCAACCACCTAAAAACATCTAACTTTAGCTTCGTATCACTGAAGAATTAGGGGTGGATTTCAATTTAAAAAAAAAAAAAAAAACTTCCGTAATCTGGAAAAAGTCTGTGAAATGTTTCTTTGGAAGGTCAGACCTTCAGTAATCTGGAAAAAGTCTGTGAAATGTTTCTTTGGAAGGTCAGACCTTCAGTAATCTGGAAAAAGTCTGTGAAATGTTTCTTTGGAAGGTCAGACCTTCAGTAATCTGGAAAAAGTCTGTGAAATGTTTCTTTGGAAGGTCAGACCTTCAGTAATCTGGAAAAAGTCTGTGAAATGTTTCTTTGGAAGGTCAGACCTTCAGTAATCTGGAAAAAGTCTGTGAAATGTTTCCTTGGAGTCAGATGGCCAGATGAAGCCCAGCAGGCTGCATTTCTCCAAAGCTATTTTGAAAATCTACAAACAGGACATTTTTTAAGCTGATAAAAGCATCACTTTCTCTCTGCATTTGATCAGGCTATGTATGCAGTTACGTATGCAGGGAGAATATCCGAGGTCCATCCAGGTCATTGCAACAAACTTGAAATCTAAACTTTTCACAGGAACAGTTTATCTCGGCGAGAGATTTGATCGTAGCATCAAGCCTGTTCTTCCAGGATTAGATCATGTTACTGCCACCTGATCTACACTGTTATTTGCAGCCAAAGGGATATAGAAAGATACAGCTAAGACAGAAGATACAGGGTGAAAAAGTCAAACTAAATTAACTTTTAGAGCTCAGTCAGGAACCAGTGCTGGAGCTCATTGTGTGTAACGGTAATCTTCAGTCCAGTGGGCAATGAAAAAGAGCTACTGTTCACTGATCAGTGAATCAGCAGGCCATATGCTGCCCTGGGTACTGATATCAGGGGCAGACTGTGGTCATTTCCCATGTTGTCAGTAGGATCTTATCTCATTGCTCTTGACCTGTTGGACCCCGATTATAACTTTACTCACTAAATTTACTCAACTTAAATGTATTAATCTGAGTTGCTTTTATTTGCTTTATTTACACCCCCAGTCAAATGATGTTTTCTTGATTGTTTGAGTGTAGTTAACACATCCTCTACTTAAATGACATTTTCTGTAGATTTTAGTGAACAGTTTCTATTTATTGGAGTTTAACATGTTTGAATATATACAATAATGACTGCACAGGCCAGTTTTTTGTTTCATTTTTTCAGTATGTTGAATTCATTGAATAAACACTAACTGTGCATTGACACATTTTCTGTAGAGGGTGTGTTAATATGTTAATGACAGTCTTCTTCTTATATCAAAAATATGGCCCTCTGGACTTTATCTGTGACTTTAAGCTTGGCAGTGTGTTATTTAAATTATGCAAACTTTGGTGCACATAAAAAATGTTCCCATGAAAATTCTGGAGTTCTTCATTTCATCAAGTGCCTGTTAATGTTAGCTGCTGAGTTGGAAGTGATGAGGGCAAATAAAACTCTACATGCGCTTTCCACTGTGGGATGTATTTCCAGTACACTGTGGGTGTACACACAACTTCAGAAGTGGAATGTCCCCTCTGTCTAGCACCCATTACAAAGCTTCATTCAAACTCTGATAATTCACGTCACCTTTCCCTGAGCATGCTGGCCAGTATTCAACCTCACTTACAAGATAACAACTTACAACTTAAACAGGTGTGGGCTTCCCAAGTGGTCCCCTGAGGTAACACCACTTCATAATAAGTTTACATACTGCTGTCCCATGACTTTTGGCATGTAGAATAACATTTAGTCTGAAGAATGGTACTAATGTGTTACATTCAATAAAGGAAAGATGCTAAACAACTTCAAAGGGGTCATTAGTCTGTCGTTTGTATAGCATTTATACCAACTAACTAGTGCAATGACTGATCTGGGTGTATAATTGGTAAGCTTTAAAGAATGTGAAGATTACCTGACATAGCCAAAAGAGTCAATTCTCCAGTCTCTGAGGTGAGAGTCCGAGTAGAGTCGAGTCTCGAGTGTCTGAAGTATGTGTCCGAGTTGAATCTCGAGTCTCTGTGGTATGAGTCGAGTTTCGAATGTCTGAGGCTAGAGTCCGAGTTGAGTCTTGAGTGTCTGAGATGAGAGTCCGAGCCAAGTTACTAGTGTCTAAGATAAGTCCAAGTTGATTCTCAAGTCTCTGATGTATGCGTCCGAGTTGAGTCTTGAATCTCTGTGTTATGAGTCGAGTCTCGAGTGTCTGAGGTTAGAGTCCGAGTTGAGTCTTAAGTCTCTGTGGTATGGAGTTGAGTCTCAAGTGTCTGAGGTGAGAGTCCGAGCCAAGTTACTAGTGTCTAAGGTAAGAGTCCAAGTTGATTCTTGAGTCTCTGAAGTATGCGTCCGAGTTGAGTCTCGAGTGTCTGAGGTGAGAGTCAGAGTCGAGTCATTTTTGATGAAGACAACTGAAATAATTTCTACAACCCACTAAACGTTATAAGATCTTTTAGTTATTTAATAATGGCTGATTCCACAATAACAGGGTGAACAGCAGACGTCTTAAGATGCACTTTCGTAGCTACTCTTGCAAAGCTGGACAAGCTTTCTAGAGCGGAGTTAAAAATCCTATTCAAACTAAAGAGAAACTGTAGCACAGTTTTTGTTTCAATATCTAAATTTAGAGTGTTATTAATGTCAAATTGTA
This sequence comes from Pygocentrus nattereri, assembly GCF_015220715.1. Lineage (NCBI taxonomy): Eukaryota > Metazoa > Chordata > Actinopteri > Characiformes > Serrasalmidae > Pygocentrus > Pygocentrus nattereri. The sequence goes on from NC_051221.1 coordinate 6,505,958, forward strand.
GTCTGACATTAATAAGACTAAATTGTACATGTGTAAGGGTCTCAGTTGTAGGACAGGTCAGGTGTAGGTAATCGAGCTAAATCTAGCATGGTGGCTAAATCTATTGCCATAGCTTTTAATCCAGCTAATATCAATCAGCTACAACTCAACTTTTAGGTAGCAGTCCAATGTGAAATGATGTATTCTGATAAAATCTAATTTCTCAATAGGTTTAAAAGGACTTTTTTCCAGCTGTTTGTAAAGCCTGTCCAACCTACACACCAGCAGCAACGTATTTATAGGCATGAACATCTTAATATGCCATGGAACTTAAATTAAGACCGTCATACTCCCTCATATACACCCCCCCCACACAATCCTACCATCCAAAGTGCTGGATGCATTTGCAACCAACACTGATGTGTCAGCGCAAACAACATAAGCATTCTCCAAAGGTCCTTCAGCTTTTGGCCGGAGTCAGCCAGGATGGTGGTGTTGGGACATTCCAGGACTACATACTTAATTCAGAACAGATGAGCCAATCCATCACTGGTAAACCACTGAGACCTGTTTTCCTCACAACTCACGCAACCATCAGAAGACCTTTACATGATTCATTTCAAAGGAATTCTTAGTTTTCCACCAAGGTAGCAGACAGACACTGAAAGCCAACACCAAAAGCAAAAACGAGTTAAATATTCACACCTTGGTCCCGTCTCAATTTTATCGTTCGTGTAACATTAATAAGCAGAGTTTATGGTCAACGTTCTCCTCCAAAGAGCCATAGTGGTATTGCAACGTTCCTTGGAGAGCAGAATGAAAACGACATGGACGTCACTGCAAGAACTGCACACAGAGCCGTTCCGCCATTCCCAGAGACTCCATTACAATATTCTTTTCCTCGGATTTCGTCTTGCTCTCCTTTTCCTAGCTCACTCTTTAACTGATCTTCACTTCCACAGGTCTTTTGAAGGTTGGTTAGAAGTTGGGTTTGTGTTTCTTGACCTCCACCATGAGGTGATGCAGGTTGATGAGTTCGGAGCGGACAGCCAGGCTGCGGAACGTGGGCTGAGAGAGGACTTTATGGAAACCGTGGTAGTACTGGATTAGCTGGGTCAGCGCCCCCTAGTGGACAAAAGGAAACAGACAGAAAAGGTATTTTTTGTGCGCAAGTGTTCAGAGTAAGTGAAAACCAGCATGTCTTTTGCTCATCACAAAGATTTTACATTATATATAAATATATGAATATATATATATATATATGAATATTACTGTGATAATCCTAAAAATAATGAACCAGAAACATGGCAAGACCTTAAACGGCTTCAATAACTTTTAAAATTAAAAGTAAAGCCCACATTTGAAACACCGTCACTATTCACAGTACTGCTACGGATGATGAAACTGAAGTTGGGAAAATGATTCCTTTTATTCTTTTGGTTGTGTGTTTGGTTCTTTGGTGTGGCAGTTAAGGTTGAACTTTATTTTTGTACAGAGTCCTAAACCAAGCGAACATGGAAGCTAACACTACACGGGAACATTACTTTAAAAATCACCTGCACAGTTCAAAACAGAAATGAGGATGAGCGAGGAGGTAAAGGTTTTAGCACAGAACACTGATGGACAGATCCCGAAAACTGCAAAACTGCAAACAGTTTGACAATCAGTTTGACAAAATGTCCAAGTTACATGAATGAACATGAATGGTAGCAACATCAGCAACACTCATCACCTTAAAGCCCTGCATGTGCAACACTTCATAGTAAAGAAATATACACAGATGAGCCGAAACATTATCTCCACTCAGATCAAGTGATTAACGCTGATTATCTCATAACAGCAACACATATCAAGGTCTGGGAGGTATCAGACGGTAAGCGAACAGTGAGTTCTCACAGTTGACGTATTGGATGTGGGAGATATGGTCCTGAGTAATTTTGGTGAGCCGATCCAGACGACTGGATCAGGGCAGCAAAGCCTGTCCCGTCTGGTCTGAACCAACAAAAGGGCTTTTGTGGCCAGTCACAAACTCTTTTAATGATGGTTATTGGACACAGTGCATTACACCCTGCTGTGTATAGGGCTGCACAAGGGCAGAGTGCTACCATCAAAATGCATCTACAATGGGCATACAAATATCGGAACTGGACCATGGAGTGATGGAAGGTGGCCACCTGGTCCACTGAGTCCTCTTTTGTTTTACATTATGTGGACGGCAGGTACGTCTGCACTGATTAGCTGGTAAGTGATGGCACCGGGATGTACTGTGGGCAGAAGCAGGAGGAGGGAACGTGACATGGGAATGTTCTGCTGGGAAATGCTGGGTCCAGGCTGACCAGGAACACCTCTTTATGCCGATGGTGTTACCTGATGACAGTGGCCTCTTTCAGCAAGATAATGAGCCCTGCCACTCTGCTCATACTGTTAGGAACTGGTTTGAGAGACACGATGAAGAGGTTCAAGGCGCTGGCTTCCATTTCCCTCAGATTTCCAATCCACAGCGGTTCCACCTCACAATTTACAGGACTTAAAGGACCTGCTGCTAATGTCTGAAGGACCTGCTGTTTATGTCCAAATACCACAAGGCACCTTCAGGGGTCCTGTAGAGATGTTTTGGTGGTATGCGTACACCAACATCATGCATTTGGCTCATCTATGTATGTACATATACATGTCTCCTTTTATAGTGATACCAAGCAATCTCAGTTCATTTAACTTAACAGACCTTATAAGAAACAACAATGGTGATTATTGTTGTTACAAGTACCATTATTATTATTATTATTATTATTATTATTATTATTATTATTATACAGTTCTGCTGTCAGAAGTATGGAAATTATCATGATCTAAATTTAAAGTTCATATTGCCAACCTCTACAGTGTCATCAGGTAAATGAGTATCAAAAAATAAGAAAATTATCCTGAAGTGCAATATAATCAGGAGCCACTGCTTTAGAGGCCGAGAGGTCTTTCTGACAGAATGAAATAATATAGAGATACAGTGAGAAAGACAGACAGTACAAAACAAAATGGAAAGAAAATCACAAAGTGAAAGAAAAAGAATGAGCTGGAAATAAAAAGAAAATCATATAAGAGTTAACCTCTTTAACTCCTTAGAACCACCAGTGGTTTCACACTGCACTTCGTCATGTTCTTCATAATAGTCATATATCACAAGCTACATTCAGAAGCTGGGCATCGTATGAGCCTGTAACTCTTCTCTCCAATCAAATGGATGGTGGTCATTTTAAACCCTTATAATAAAAGAAACTGAACTCTGTTTTCTTCTGAAAGTCTACCAGTTTTTCCCCAAATCTGGGCTATAAACTATAAACAGATGGTGTCTCTTCAGTGATCTGCTCTGTAAACATTACTTGTATAAAATAACACAGAGTGTCTGAGATTTTTGGCTTTCAGCAGCAAATTGTAAGCATATAGTGAAACATGTTCTGTTCATTTGGGGGTAACTTTTACAATAAATAAATAAATTTATATTTATTTCATGCAGTTACTGAATAATTTCCTCTCCTTGGATCACCACCTTATCATGGTGGAGGGGTTTGTGTGCTTGAATGATCTTAGGAGCTATGTTGTCTGGAGCAAAAGCTCCTGGTAGGGTCTCCCAAGGCAAACTGGTCCTAGGTGACCGGTCAGACAAACTGTGATCCACAATTACCCTTATGAAAATAAGAAAGCAGGACTTGTGTACCCTGCCCGGATCAGGGTTACCGGGGCCCCACCCAGGTGCCAGGCCTGAGGGAGGGGCTCGCCAGCGAGCGTCTGGTGGCCGGGCATTTTCTCATGGTGCCCGGCCGGGCCCAGCCCGAAGGAGCTACATGAGTCCCCCCTCCCATCGACCCACCACCAATGGGAGGGGCAATAGTAGGGGTTTGGTGCATTGTGGATCGGGCAGTGTCCGAAGGCGTGGGCCTTGGCGTTCTGATCCTCGGTTGCTGAAACTGGCTTTTGGAACTTGGAACGTTACCTCACTGGCGGGGAAGGAGCCTGAGTTGGTGCGCGAGGTTGAGAGATACCGGCTAGATATAGTCGGGCTCACCTCAACACACAGCTTGGGCTCTGGGTCCAATCTCCTTGAGAGGGGCTGGACTTTATTCTTTTCTGGAGTTGCCCATGGTGAGAGGCGGCGGGCAGGTGTGGGCTTTCTCATAGCCCCTCGACTCGGCGCCTGTATGTTGGGGTTTTCCCCGGTGGACGAGAGGGTAGCTTCCCTACGCCTTCGGGTTGGGGAACGGGTCCTGACTGTTTGTGCTTATGCACCGAACAGCAGTTCAGAGTACCCAGCCATCTTAGAGTCCTTGGGAAGGGTGCTTGAAAGTGTTCCTCCTGGTGACTCTAGTGTCCTACTGGGGGCAATGACAGTGAGACCTGGAGGGGTGTGATTGGGAGGAATGGCCTCTCTGATCTGAACCCGAGTGGTGTTCAGTTTTTGGACTTTTGCAATCTCAAAAGTTTCCTCCACAGGGTGTCTGGACTCTCCCTTAGAGATAGGGAGAGAAATTCGGTCATCTGGGAGGGACTCGGAGTAGAGCTGCTGCTTCTCCACGTCGAGAGGAGCCAGCTGAGGTGGTTCGTGCATCTGGTTAGGATGCCTCCTGGACGCCTCCCTTGGGAGCGGTCACAGACCAGTCCACCTGGGAGGAGACCCTGGGGAAGACCCAGGACAAGCTGGCGTGACTATCGGAACCCCCCCCCGGGGAGCTAGTGGAAGTGGCTGGGGAAAGGGAGGTCTGGGCCTCATTGCTTAGGATAATGCCCCCACGACCCAAACCCCAGAGAAGTGGATGGATGGATGGATGGATGGATGGATGGATGGATGGATGGATGGATGGATGGATGATTTGCTTTACGATTTGGTCATGAAAATTCAGATAGACAAACCAAAATCTACCCTGGAGAATAAGAGTTTTCATTATTCATTAAGAGTACCTGTATGATGCTGGTGCCGTTTTTAAAGTTGGTGAAAGAGCGCATGACATCCTGACTCAGAGCTTCCACTGACTGCTTCCAAGTGCTGGAGAATCCCCTCACCAGCTGAGTGATCCGGACTGAGAGAGAGTCATAGAGAGGACAGAGGGAAACATACATACGTATTTTTATATATATATAAATACATATTTTATATTTATATATACATTGTATATATGTGTATATATGTATATATATGTATACATATATATACATTTATATATATATACATACATACACACACACACACACACACACACACACATATACACATTATATATATATATATATATATATATATATATATATATATATATATATATATATACACACACATAAAACAAACCTTTAAAATCTTTATATTTCCTAATAACACCAGAAAATCAATATTTACATCAAACCTGATCCAGGATGACAAATAGAAAAATCCCTTTCTATCTAAAACGTCAATATGTACTGATATCTGAAGGATGGTGGTTGCTGGTGACGTCCAGCTCTTTACTGGGGCTTTTTAATCACACTGCCATAAACATAACTGATGTCAAGCTGTTCAGTATCTCTAACAGACTCACTTCTGTGGTTTCTGACACTGTGTGACACTGTTATCTATAAATATGGACTAAAGTACAGACACAATTCGGGTTTTGAGACTCCTGCTGCCAATTTTTAGCTATTCAATGTGCTTTTAGCCATTTATATAAATAAAAGCTAAACTGGCACTATGAGGTTTTGTGAAACAAAAACTTGGTGTTTTCTTGGAAAATTCGACAGAAAAAAAGCCAAACAAACCTCAGACCTACTAAACAGGAATTTCAGCAAAATTTCTAGATCATTCAGTGGTTGAGATGTAAACAAAGTCACTGGGTTTGTCACAGTGGTTTGGTGTGAAACTGCTCAGATGTCTTTACAGTGGTGGGAACCAGGGGTCACCATGACTACAACACAGATTATTTTAACACATTTTATTTACCATCCAGACCCACCAGAGAACCGAAAAGAGTCTTCTGAGCGTATATGGAATGATAATGATGGGGAAAATAGTCATAAATCTGGAAAAAATACGTTTTCTTCAGGGACTATTTTGTCTCACAGCACCCTGCATGAACCGTGTTTTAACACACTGAAATTATTTTTATTTTAAGGCCAAAATCTTCTCAACACTATCATAAAACAGCATCTCAGTCATCAGGCAGTGAATTCATAACCATTTCATGTAGGAACTTTCTGTGAGGAGCTTTTTGAGGTGGACGTCTGGTTCCTATCACCACCACTGTGAACAGTTCTGAATTTGTAAGTTTCTGTAGAACAGAGCGTTTCACACTGAACCGCTCTGAACGGCTCGGATTACATCTTAACCATTTAATTACGCAGGGATTTTTAAAAACCTATAAAATTCTCCTTTCAGAGAGTAGCAGTAGAACCGTCTCCAGCTTCACCTCTTACCCTCATCGTTCCTAAGTTTGTCCAGCTGCCCCTTCTCCATCAGAGCCTCGCTGTCCTTCACAAACGTGATCATCCCTCCAAATGGGGGCGCCAGGATTTCTTCAATGAACTCCTGATACACACACACAAATTTTTAACACCACAAATTACATGTTAACGGAGAACACATTTAAAATATTGCATTTTTCCTGCTAATTGTAGTGAAGTAGGTCTATTTATGTGCTGAATTTCACATAGTATAAAACATAAAATATGCTTTGCACAGGCCACATTTTATGTTTTATGTTCCTCCAATATGGTAAAGTACGTAAATATACACCGATAGTGTCTTAATTGTGCAAAAGTGTGTTCTTTGAATAGGATGTGTTGACTTATTTATACTAAGAACACCAGCATGAGTCATTTGACCCAGGGACAGGTTTCAGGTGAACCCCAGTGAGTCAAGGGTGCAGGAAAGGGAAAAGCGGAAGGTGGTTTCAGGGCTTGTTTGTGAATTCTAGGTAAAATCTGCTATCATGAAAATTCTCAGCTGATGTCACAATACAGGTGGCTGAAAGCCAAAAAGAAGAAGAAAAAAAAAAATATATATATATATATTTTTTTTTTACACACACACACACACACACACACACACACACACACTCACACACACACACACATATATATATATATATATATATTATATATAAAACGTACATACAAATATATACATATAAATATACACTCCTCAAAAAAATAAAGGGACACTTAAACAACACAATATAAGTCCAAGTAAATCAAACTTCTGTGAAATCAAACTGTCCACTTAGGAAGCAACACTGACAATCAATTTCACAGCTGTTGTGCAAATGGAACAGACAACAGGTGGAAATTACTGGCAATTAGCAAGACACACTCAATAAAGGAGTGGTTCTGCAGGTGGGGACCACAGACCACTTCTCAGTACCTTTCTGCTTTCTGGCTGATGTTCTGGTCACTTTTGAATGTTGGTGGTGCTTTCACACTCGTGGTAGCAGGAGACGGACTCTACAACCCACACAAGTGGCTCAGGTAGTGCAGCTCATCCAGGATGGCACATCAATGCGAGCTGTGGCAAGAAGGTTTGCTGTGTCTGTCAGCGTAGTGTCCAGAGGCTGGAGACGCTACCAGGAGACAGGCCAGTACACCAGGAGCCGTGGAGGAGGCCGTAGGAGGGCAACAACCCAGCAGCAGGACCGCTACCTCCGCCTTTGAGCAAGGAGGAACAGGAGGAGCACTGCCAGAGCCCTGCAGAATGACCTCCAGCAGGCCACAAATGTGCATGTGTCTGCACAAACGGTTAGAAACCGACTCCATGAGGACAGTATGAGGGTCCGACGGCCACAGATGGGGGTTGTGCTCACAGCCCAACACCATGCAGGACGCTTGGCATTTGCCAGAGAACACCAGGATTGGCAAATTCGCCACTGGTGCCCTGTGATCTTCACAGATGAAAGCAGGTTCACACTGAGCAGATGTGACAGACGTGACAGAGTCTGGAGACGCCGTGGAGAGCGATCTGCTGCCTGCAACATCCTTCAGCATGACTGGTTTGGCAGTGGGTCAGTAATGGTGTGGGATGGCATTTCTTTGGAGGGCCGCACAGCCCTCCATGTGCTCGCCAGAGGTAGCCTGACTGCCATTAGGTACCGAGATGAGATCCTCAGACCCCTTGTGAGACCATATGCTGGTGCGGTTGGCCCTGGGTTCCTCCTAATGCAGGACAATGCTAGACCTCATGTGGCTGGAGTGTGTCAGCAGTTCCTGCAAGATGAAGACATTGAAGCTATGGACCGGCCCGCCCGTTCCCCAGACCTGAATCCGATTGAGCACATCTGGGACATCATGTCTCGCTCCATCCACCAACGCCACGTTGCACCACGGACTGTCCAGGAGTTGGCGGATGCTTTAGTCCAGGTCTGGGAGGAGATCCCTCAGGAGACCATCCTCCACCTCATCAGGAGCTGCCCAGGCATTGTAGGGAGGTCATACAGGCACGTGGAGGCCAGACACAATACTGAGCCTCATTTTGACTTGTTTTAAGGCCATCACATCAAAGTTGGATCAGCCTGTCGTGTGTTTTTCCACTTTAATTTTGTGTGTGACTCCAAATCCAGGCCTCCACTGGTTAATAAATTTGATTTCCATTGATGATGTTTGTGTGATTTTGTTGTCAGCACATTCAACTTTGTACAGAACAAAGTATTCAATGAGAATATTTCATTCATTCAGATCTAGGATGTGTTATTGGAGTGTTCCCTTTATTTTTTTGAGCAGTTTATATACAGTGATGCCTGGAATAGTCTTGTTGGCAAAATCTCTAGAACTGAGCCAACAATAAATGTTTGCATAAAATAAACTCACTAAATTATTACCGTATGCAGGCTACAGTGATACATGCCACTAAATCCAATGTCCCCAATAACAGTGAACAGTTGTTATTCTAGTTACTCTTTGCTCTTCATCTGTGGAGCAGTTAAACACGCCACACAGCTGATATATTCACTGTTGATCTGCTGCTGATCAAACTGTTTGAACATGCTGAGTGGTGTAAGAGAGCAAAGCAAAGAAACAGTGGGTTTAAACACTCTCTCATTTTCCTTACTATTTAAATGATTTAGTGTCATATTTTGACATGTTTGTTGTAGATTTATTAAGTCTTCACTCAGCCGGAAAACAAAAGTGAAACTTTTGCAGCAATGTTTTGGTGACTGAAACTTTGGTGCTTTCCTAGTATAGATCATAGGACTTCATTTCCCATAATTCCTGCTTGAATGTTTACCTGTGTTCTGGCCCGAAGGAGCTGCTGAAATCCTTCCACCTCTTTACTGTCGTCAGCTGCTCTCTCCTACAACACAGAATAACATTACGAATCATCCACATTCAGTAAATATGCATGTGCAGAAAATGTCACAACATAAAGAAAAGAAAATGTAGTTTGTTGGTATGGTGCTCTACTCTGCCCTCTATGCTGCAGACTGGCTTTCAATCCTCCGCCTGGTTAAGCCCCCCTACACTATACCAATAAGAGTCCTTCGGCGAGACTCCTAACACCACCTTCACCCACCTGTGTAAAATGATGAAACTGTAAGCCGCTCCGGATAAGAGCATCAGGCAAATGCCGCAAATGTAAATATAAGATGTATAATAAGGCTCTGCCTAAAATGCTTTGTTTCGGTAGTTAAATGAAGAAGTGGGTAAGTATTTCTTATTTTATTTAAAAATTAAACTCACGATAAATCTAAACCTTTTTGTTTCAAAGTTTTAAAAAATCAGCTGAGATATTTTATATATATACACAAACACACACACACACACACACACACACACACACACACACACACACACAGACACACACAGACACACACACACCGGCCACTTAGAATTAGAATTTACAACCATTTGTCACTGTGTTTGCACACTGTGAAATTAGACCTCCGCACCCACACCCACCTACATGCACACTAGTGAACACACACACTAGGGGGCAGTGAGCACACTTGCCTGGAGCAGTGGGCAGCCCTATCCATGGCGCCCGGGGAGCAATTGGGGGTTAGGTGCCTTGCTCAAGGGGATCGAACCGGCAACCGGCAAATGAAGATGAGTGTGTGTGTGTGTGTGTGTGTGTGTGTGTGTGTGTGTGTGTGTGTGTGTGTGTGTGTGTACTCATCTTCATTTATAAAATCACAGATGTGGAATTTGTACAGGGGAAACAATTCTGCACACAGCTGTATGTGCGTTATATAAATTCATATTTGCTGGTGGACAACGATCATCTCACCATCAGCACACCCAGCATCATGTCATAGTTGTTGATGAGGAAGATGAGCTGGTCTTTTCTAGAGGGAAACTCAGCAGCCATCTTCAGCACAAAGTTCTCTACCTCAATCTGAAACACAGACATACAAATACACACAGTCAGAAGCAGCATTTCACCCCCTTATGCCCAACTGCACTGAGTAGGAGGACGACTGATGATATTCGCGTGGTTTTAGATACCAGACCCTCTTATTTCTCACGATTACACAGGTTGTTTACAGCTGTCATAAATAAATGAGCTCTGCTTCACTGGACTGTATCTCTGTGGAAAAGCAGTTCCCTCTAAAATTAGAAGTTGTTTGCTCAGCGGAGCAAAGATGTTACTGGCTCAATCAGGCTTGGAACCAGATCTTCTGTGAAGCTTCTTTGTGACAATGACCATAAATCTTTGAAGTGAACTGAACATCTATTCATTAGTACCAAGAAGCACGATGGCAGCCTCAGGAACAAAAAGCATTTCACGCTTAACTCTGAAAAAGAGTTAACAGTTGTGCTGTTTATAAAGCCGTCCTCAGCTGGCGCGAGAGCACATCCTCCAAGGGGGCATTTGAGGGCTAGAGGTTAGGGAACTGGCTCTGTGACTGGAAGGTCGCCGGTTCGATCCCCAGCGCCAAGAGGTGCCCTTTGAGCAAGACACCTAAGGACGCCGTGGATAGGGCTGCCCACCGCTCCAGGCAAGTGTGCTCACTGCCCCCTAGTGTGTGTGTGTTCACTAGAGTGTATGTGGTGTTTCACTTCACGGATGGGTTAAAATGCAGAGGTGAAGTTTCCCCGTTGTGGGAAACAATGCAGGTTCTCTGGAATCGTTTGAGGAGTTGGAACAGAGAAGCAAATAACTGTTATTCACAGCGGCTCTGTTGACTTTCCAGATCACGTTCACAGTTTAAAACACCGCATAGTTCTCTTAACGTCGAGGTCAAATTCGGTGATCATAGGAGAGCGATTCCAAACGGCTGCAAACAGTTTTCTGTTGGCCTTGAGCTCTCCAAACATTTGCCACCACTCGCAGACGGTTTCAGGAGGTAGTTCTCGGCAAACATACAGGGCAGCTGGACAAAGAATTATTGCTGAAATAGTATGTTTACAAAAAATCGGTTAAATTTAACTGGCCATAGAGAACAAGTCGGCCACAAATGGTCACCACTGCTTAATAATTTGAACGTAACTCACAGAAATGGCACGTCAACGGCGCCACCAATTTGGGGAGGTCAACATCGCTGCTGATTCATCTCAATTACTTCCTTACATAATCAGTAGATTATTGGACTATTAAAATGGTCGTTTCTTGCAGCCCAATGGTACAGTGATGAAATGACCATATGTAGTAATTAATAACCAAACATAGTGATTAGTTGCTGGATGTGGAACACTGATTCAGAATTGAGTGTAATATATAGATTAGTTAACTGAGGTTGGTGCAGGTGTAATTCAGGTTACCTGTAATTGTCCCAGCAATGTGTTGGTTCTCTCGTTGGGGAAGGTTTGGTTTATACTGACTATAGCAGAGGAGAATTCAGCGTAACGCCTTGTGATCTACAGAGACAAAACAGATCATAATTTACTACAGCCACTTAAACTTTCAATACTGGTTTGGGTGGGTTTCTGTCTGAGAGGCTTTACATTACATTGTTTGGAATGCAAGGCTCCTAAACTCTCCTGCTTTCTCATGAAATATACATATTCAATATTCCAGTTTTTTCTTATTTATATTATGGCTTATAAGAAACTGACTTGGGCCAGTTAACCCGTCATCAAGCACTTTTGCCTTCTGGGTGGGTGGGAAGCATTTTTCAAATTACCAAGAAAGAAATTAATTAAAATAATAAATAAACAATATTGAAAAGTTATGTTAGCAATCTTTTCGAATTCTGTATTTTATTATCCGAAATCATCTTTTCCGAAATTCTGTAAAGCTGCTTTGTGACAACATCCGTTGTATAAAGTGCCATACAAATAAATTTGATTTGATTCGATTTGTAATGCAAAAAGGTCAATACGTATCTTACATATGAAATTTACCTATTGTCGCACCCCTAAGTCATACGTAAAAGTTTGGGCACGCTGGTTAATATATATATATATATATATATATATATATATATATATATATATATATATATATATATATATATATATATATACACACATACATACATACACACACAAACAGACATATATACACATACATACACACACACACACACACACATATATATATAAAATGTATATATCTATGTGTATATATGTCTGTGTGTGTAAATATATATATATATATATATATATATATATATATATATATATATATATATATATATATATATATATATATATATATATATATATACACACACACACACACACCACATTTTATATTATTTTCTTGTTTTTCGTTATGTTAGTTTCCATGTGGATAACTGATGACGTATTAACTGGAACTGGAGTGTGGAAAACATTCCTGAGGATTTCTTTGAAAAACAAATTGAACCTCTGTAAAGAACGGAACCTGTAATAAAAGTAAACAGTGGACGCAATAAATACTGGGAAAGCGGTGATACGGTGTTTGGGTATTGAGCCTTCTGTGTTGTTCTGCTTTGTTCCTGCGGCTGAATAACTTGAACCTCATGGGACTTTTGAAGGAAATCAAGTAAATGAAGGGTGGTCTTTGTTGCACAGCACTGTTCTGCATGTTTCATTGTTTAAAAAGAATGAAAGAAAACAAGTCTTGTTTAAACAAGCCTGTCTACATCCGTACGTAATGCGGTCTGGTGTCCAGCACTCCTAGTTTCTGAGGGTCAGTGTTGCGGATGCTCTGGATGTTCATCTCCAGGATGAGCTCAAACCTCGGCCACAGCATCTCCAGCACGGCCTCCCAGTACCTACAAACGCAGAGATCCACATCTGCATATCAGAGCTGTCAGAACAAAACCTCTTACCTCTGAAATGGTAACTTTACAGAAGTTAATGTAATGAGACTGTATTTTACGTCATTTCAGAGCAAAAAGGGATCTGCTGTCTACGATACTGTTACACACTTGTCGAGAGCCGGGATGTTCCTCTTGGCTGTGATGGCTTTGAAGCGAAGGATGATGTGGATACAGAGAAAAATTGCAATACTGTCATAGCAGTCAGACACGTATGTCAACATGTTCTTCTGGAGAGAGAGAGAGAGAGAGAGAGAGAGAGAGAGAGAGAGAGAGAAGACATTACATACAGTATCAAATCTGCTATTCATAATAAAACATTAAACACAGTAATCTTATAAAACCTGCAAACACAGTTGGAAACCTTTAGAAGCTACATTTATTTCTGGTTAAATTGTGCCACCTGCTGGTCAGTTTATACTATAAAATTTTTTACACTCACTGGCCACTTTATTAGAAACACCTACCTTGTGCTTCCACTCACTGGCCACTTTATTGGAAACACCTACCTTGTGCCTCCACTCACTGGCCACTTTATTAGAAACACCTACCTTGTGCTTCCACTCACTGGCCACTTTATTGGAAACACCTACCTTGTGCCTCCACTCACTGGCCACTTTATTAGAAACACCTACCTTGTGCTTCCACTCAGTGGCCACTTTATTAGAAACACCCGCCTTGTGCTTGCACTCACTGGCCACTTTATTAGAAACACCTACCTTGTGCTTCCACTCACTGGCCGCTTTATTAGAAACACCTACCTTGTGCTTCCACTCACTGGCCGCTTTATTAGAAACACTTACCTTGTGCTTCCACTCACTGGCCGCTTTATTAGAAACACTTACCTTGTGCTTCCACAAACTGGCCACTTTATTAAAAACACCTACCTTGTGCTTCCACTCACTGGCCACTTTATTAGAAACACCTACCTTGTTCTTACACTCACTGGCCACTTCAGTAGAAACACCTACGTCGTGCTTCTACTTTATGAACTCCTTATGAGCTCCACCTCTCTTACAGCTCTACTGTGTAGGTGTACAGTTACAGATTGTAGTCCATCTGTTGCTACACAGTTTATCAGCATCCTCTACTGCATTCATCACTGCTCAGTTTCAAACCACAGGGCAGCTGTTGTCCAGATATGGCATAGTTATAAACCTGAACTCAGATCTATTCATACCATGGACAAGTATCTCTGTCCATTTCTCATTATATTACAGTTCAGTGAAATTAGCCGGAGTAGCTCTGCCCATACACTGCAGATTGACCCACTCCAACAAAAAGGGCAACCAAATTCAGCGCAGGTACTCAGGAATAGTACGGTTAGCAGCCGAAACAACTAAATACATGACTACAGATAACCGCACCGCACTGTCTGATGGAAAAACACCACAAGGTTGTGGGTGGAGCTTCTAATAAAGCGAGTGAGGGAGGTTCTACTCTTTGTGTACAGCTGTGTTTAAAATTTCAGGAAACACTGTTTACATTTTTAAAAACATTTGAATGATACTAAAATTAAGTGCTGTACTAAAAAAAAGTAAAAAAGCAAAAAAGTTTCGGAAACAAAACAGAAATACAATAAAAATAGCACTGGAGCAGATCTAAAGACCAGCGTGAGTGAAGCAGAGAAATGAGTGAAACTGGCTCTACATACAGGTGGTGGTGTAGATCTCACTCTTTGCACTGTATAGTTTAGAGTTTCTCTGCTGTTCTCACCTCGTTCAGCTCAAGAAGGGATTAATCAGCCAATAATATCAGACATTTTAACCAAGAAACCACAGTTATGCAGGGCAGGGGTTTCAGGACTGGAGCTGAACTCTGAACTAACTGCACTAGCAAACTTACAGAATCACGTCTGTCAAAGCACGGCGTAGTTTTCTGTCCCACGACATTCAGTCTGACAATTAACGTTTATACTTCTCCATTCTAACATCATTTAAATCTCCAGAAACAGAGAGTAAAGTTATCCCGGCGGTCTGCAGCTCCGTTAGGGGGACGACTGTTTACCCCTCGGATGGTAACATTAGCTAAAGTTATCTATTAATAAGCTGATCAGAGTTTTTTTCTCCTCTTTATACGACACCATGGGATCCTTTACCCACCCTGACATGAAGAGCCGTTAAATGCTGTGAGAGACTCTCCAGAATAGGGAGAGTATCACATAAATATAAATGTCAGGAAAACCATGTTTGGTACCTTTCTGCCACTTTAAGTGGGATCAGCAATTCAGGGGAAACTGTATAAGGATCATAGACTATTTTATCGAGGTCACATTTTTTTCTCTTCCAAGGTAAGGAGAGTAATTATAGCCATCTTTCACCTTTAGTTACGCCGTGTGGAGCAGCAAAGCCAGAAATTCGGCACAAATATGGCAGCCACAACATAAAAAAAAAAAAAAATCACATGACTGAAACCACAGGACATGTGCTGGGTTAGCTTTCGCTTGGTGGTTAGCTTTTTCATGGTGTTTCTCTGCCATGAACACAGCTGGGGACAGCTGGGGAACACAGCTTTGCTGTATGGCAGGACAACGAAAAGAGGGGCCCTGTGATTTGTGAGGATATTACTTACGTACACGCGTTATGTTTACATCAAGATAGGAGAACTTCAGCGTCATTCACAGCACATAGTTTGTAGATGTACATTGTGAGCCCACATGTGCAGGTTAACATAAAGAAACACTGGTTCTCTGAGGCTTTAAATGAACATGCCTGTGAATTAAATGTGAAGTGCTAGGTTTTGATGAGGGTCAGTCACCGTACCAAGAACATGCTGAGCGTTTTGCCCATCACACTGTTGAACAGATCCAGCGCTGAATTCCCGGCCACCATGAAGAAATCCGACAGGAAGAGGTATTCTCGGCAACCGTTATCCAACAGAGCGTAATGCTGACTGCGGAACAGAGTCTCATAGGGATACTGTGAGAGAGAGAGAGAGAGAGAGAGAGAGAGAGAGAGAGAGAGAGAGAGAGATAATTTGAGAGAGAGAGAGAGAGAGAACACATTACATACAGTATCAAATCTGCTATTCATAATAAAACATTAAACACAGTAATCTTATAAAACCTGCAAACACAGTTGGAAACCTTTAGAAGCTACATTTATTTCTGGTTAAATTGTGCCACCTGCTGGTCAGTTTATACTCGCACACAAAAAAAATTTTTTTACACTCGCTGGCCACTTGTACCTTGTACTTCCACTCACTGGCCACTTTATCAGAAACACCTACCTTGTACTTCCACTCACTTGCCAATTTATTAGAAACACCTACCTTGTGCTTCCACTCACTGGCCACTTTATTAGAAACACCTACCTTGTGCTTCCACTCACTTGCCAATTTATTAGAAACACCTACCTTGTGCTTCCACTCACTGGCCAATTTATTAGAAACACCTACCTTGTGCTTCCACTCACTGGCCAATTTATTAGAAACACCTACCTTGTGCTTCCACTCACTGGCCAATTTATTAGAAACACTCTGTTGTTTTCTCTGGTACTCACCCTGCAGTCTCCTCTCTGAGCAGCATGTGGAATAAGGATGGGTGCCTCCAGCTCAGCTGGGCTCAGCACCGCCCCCCGCTGGCCCAGAGTGAAGATAGTGTTCCTGCTCTTCAGAGAGGGCTTAGAGAAGAAACCTGCTCTGAGGTTAAGGATCAGTAAGACTGTTTACACTGCAGGAAAAAGCTGATTTCTTTCTTACTTTTCTGGCTTTTTAGACCGACTATTTCAGCTGTTACAAGAGGCCAGAATCTGATCTGGATGGTCAGACTGCAGTCGGATTTGTTTGTATATTGTTCATTTTCCTTAGATGCACAAGCTGACTAGGCTGGTTCTAAACCTTGCAAATCTAACAAGGAGCTCATGGAATGATCTAGTTTATTAACTGCAGCATGAAGACAGCAGCAAATTAGCGCAGGTCAACCTGGTCAGCAGACTGCTAATAAGCTACAGGCCATAGCAGTGATATTCAGACCTTCAGATCAGATTCTGTAATGAAACAGTCACTATGTTTAAAGTTTAATGGTAACTTTACAGGAGAAGAAAAGACCTACATTACTTTTAACGTAAGTCAATGGAAACAGAGTTATTTCCAGGTCATTTTGGGTCGTTTCTTTTAGTCCATTCAGCATGAAATTTACACACAAAAGACCAGCGGGTATTTTCAAATTATGTCAAAAACTGTCAAAAATGGACATACAAGGTTTTCTTCTGACATCAGTGAAATACATATGTGTAAAATATATATCGTTGTTGTCGGGAGAAAACCTCATATCTCCAAAATGGTAACTTTACAGGAGAAGGAAAAAACCTACTTTACTTTTAATGTACGTCAATGGAACCAGACATATTTCTAAGCAATTTTGGCCCATTCATCATGAAAGTTTGTCACAATATAAAGGATAAATGGAATTTTCAAATTATGTAAAAAAAACTGGAAAACGACAAAAATGGAGACACAAGGTTTTCTTCCGTCCTGCTTTCAATGTGCATCAGCAAGTGTTTGGTGCCTGGATCGTATCTGGATAAACTTTGGCTGGATTTCATTTACACTTTGGAACGCGTCCCTCATGTGATCAGACAAGATCTGATTGTACTTTTCCTGCGTGTTAAGAAATTCAATTTCAATCAGATATAAAACGACTTCCAAATGTGGTACTAATACAGCTGGAAAAAGTCTGATTTCATGTGGCTTTTAACTGTTCGAATGCAGAAAATCTGTCCTACTCAAATCGGACATACTGAAAAAATCTGATTTGAGCTGCCCGTCTGAACAAGGCCCACGACTTCTTAAGCAGTTCAGTGTTTTAAATAACAGTGTATTATCCTATTCTAGTGTGCAGTGTTTTCACTGCTGTTGTCACATTTATAGTCATGTGCACATGTTTGGATGCCTCTGGTCGTATGACGCATGTTATGTTGATTGTCTGTACCTGAAGAACACTGAACATAGACAGCATAATTAGTCCTGTTTAACTGGTTTTAG
This sequence comes from Pygocentrus nattereri, assembly GCF_015220715.1. NCBI lineage: Eukaryota > Metazoa > Chordata > Actinopteri > Characiformes > Serrasalmidae > Pygocentrus > Pygocentrus nattereri. The sequence continues at coordinate 6,524,110 of NC_051221.1, forward strand.
TGGATGTCAGTATGTGAAGAGTTCAATGAAAATCTTTATAGTTTTCAATAGCAGATTTTAAATGTGGTGCACCAGTTCATAGATTTTACAAGGATTTTTTACAGTGTAAAAAGATGTTTTACTGTGTAAACCACACGGTCATGTTCAGAAAAGTCTATAACCGTCAATAATACACAGAAGCAGTAAAGGATATCTTTCTTGGCTGTGTCTTCGACTCCCATCAGATCATCTTTGTCGGCTACATCTTCATACTGAAAAAGACACAATTAAACATTAATAAAGAGTCCTATTCAAAAGTCTGCACCCCTGGTCAAACTCCATGTGCTGTTGATGTTCTAAGTGATCACGTCCTCTACAGAGACACATTTCTGCAGATTCTAATACACACTGCTTATTTACTTTAACATTTTGAAAAATTAATCGTAAATGTGGCCTGTGCAGAAGTTTCAGATTTATGGAGGTTCCAAGCGAGCCAATACCAAAAGATAAAATGAGATAAAAACACTGCCGACTGCTGATTGGTTGCAGAGAATCGCTGAACACATAGGCTAACGTTAGATACCAGGTTAGAGAAGCCTCTTGCGTCGCCTTTTCGAGCCACCAGAATCGGCTTCTTATCTGAACTCTGATGTAGTTTTTCCCAAAATCTATTTTTTTTTGTCAGCAGTCTTTTGTCTTGCTGCCTCTGCTTCAGCCTCTTCTGAACACAATTTGTCTCCTTCACAACTTGATAGTTTCATTTGTCACTATGGTGACCAACTACACTGATGCGCTATGACTTCAGGGGAAAACGAAGTAGATGGTACCAAAAGAGAGTTGAGTCAAGCCGCACCACACAGTGAAAAGCAGCTTGAAATAGCAGGGCGATGTTATTCTATGAATTATATATCCTGGATATTAATGGCTCGTTTTTGTAAATAATCAAATAATAAACACATATAGTGTCCCCTCACTGCCCGCAAAGTCTCTCACCTGCACTTTGAGCAGTCGGCTGCTGTAGGATTTGAAGTAGCTGTAGTAGATCTTACTCATGGTGTCTACGTACTCGTCCCTGATTTCTTTAGCTACCGTCCGTTCATTGGCCAAGAGGAACTGGTAGAAGAACCTGTAGGTGACGGAGGAATAACAGTGAGCAATTTTGTGTAGGTACAGTTTTCATTCATCAAACAATGTAAATGTTCCCTCAAAGGTTCTACAGTGGGTTTAAAGTCTGATTGTGAAGCTTAATTCAGTTTCTCCAGGTGAAAAGTTGGTATTTGTAACTTTTCATAACCGAATGTTTTAAAACAGAGCAGTAGAGTAAAAGCCTGGAGGCGAGGCGAGGCGGGGCGTGTGGAGTCAGTACAGCTTAGAACAGATCATTTCAGTGGATTATGGTTCAGTTATGTTCCCTGAATAAAGGTACTCAGATGGAACCTTGAGGGAACCACCCCAGAGACAAGAGGGGAACCGCCCCAGAAACAGTTTAGTACCTTTATTTCTAAGAGTGAATGGCCGATATGCACAATTGTTCTACACAGCTTTGTGGAAGATCCTTTAGAAGAAGGTTTGCTGGAGGTTTTATTATAAACTCACTGCAGGCTGAGGGGGTTAACAGAATGATTGGAGGCTGATGTATGTGTTGATACCTGTACTTGAGCAGTGTGTTCTGGGGGATTTGGTAGTTCGTCATGGGCTTCCTGAAGGAATAGATCTTCTGCAGGATAAACTCACGGATCTTACTGACCGCCTGTGGATCAAACGTACAGCAGACACAGATTCTCTCATTTATGATGATGCAAATACAAATTAACAACACTATCATGGATACTGGAGGATCAAAATCACTGTAATGTGATGAATCCAGTGACGCTTTATTTTGATGGCACACAGCAGGTGTCATGAAGGATTTTCCTTCTATATTAAAGGACATTAAACTAAATAAGCCAAATGTTTATTTCTCCTTCATTTATTTACACAGTTTAGAAGTTTATTTAACTTTAAGGACTCATTTCAGGTAAAACTGAATTTCTCATTTTTCAAACTAAGACACACTGTTCACTCCAGTCCATACAGTCCTTACATGGAAACAAAGCCTGTTTTGCATGCATTATTTTTGTGATGTCACAAAATCACATTTACATACATCCACCTTATCAGTCTACAGCAGTTAGGCTCCACCCACCTATAACTGAAGTTATAAGGAGTGTTTAAGCCTGGACTGTTTTTTGAATAAGACGTTCAGAACAGAGGTCATTTACACATATCTTAAAGGTACAGCAACAAAAACAGCCTGTTTAACTGTACAGGATAATGACAGGTTGGAAAACAGCCATGTAGAAATAAATTAGGACTGATTTTGGTAAATAAAACCACACAAATATTATGGAGTGGGCCTCAGCGAATAAAATAAAATGAAAGAAAAATGTAGGGGCCCTTTAATTTCTGAAACAGAAATAATATCTGCTGATATTTGAGTCTGAATTCTGGTCACCTTTATTTTGAGGCGATCCACGATGTCCTGGATATCCGCGCAGGCCAGAGTCTCTCTGAAGCTCAGCTCTTTGGCAAAATTGATCTTATTATTGAGCTCATGCAGCTGCTCCAGAAACTCCTGCTCTGTCACTGGACTGTCCAGAATTACCCTACATACAGACAGAGGGATGAACAGACAGACAGACAGATAAAGAGAGAGATCAGAGCTCTTAATAAGCTTTTTTTTTTCCCCTTCGATCTGTTTACTCTCAACTCAGTCACACTGAAGCACTAACACATGAAGTTCCAATCTCAGCCACTAGAGGCCACTGTACTGTAAAGCTTCGTTGAACATGACTTTCCCAGTAATGAAGCTTATACTGCATCAGAGACATTGTAAAGGAGAACGGTCACTTGTTGGAAAGCTTGTGACGCTCAACATAGTGTCAACATAAGTCCCGTCCTTGAACAAGGTGGTGTTAGGAGTCTTGCCCAAGGACTCTTATTGATATAGTGTAGGGTGCTGGAAAATTCTAAGTTAGAAGCTTCAGTTGACTGTGGCATTAAACTCCAGCAACTGGCATTGTGTTTCAGTTAAAAACAGCAGCAGCATCCACCACAAAGCCTGAATTCTGTCTGTACTTTTGTCAATCTTTCTGTTTTTGTAGATGCAGTAATAGTGTACTCTTTTCCACTGTAGAGCCAATTGATTCCCATGGCAGCACAAAAATCCAATTGGTGAAAAAATCCAATCCATTTTGTGCTGCTATGGACTCCTGAGACCGGTTGCTGTGCTGGTAAATCAGAACCAGCAAAATCCCAAAGAAAAGTCCACACAGGAAATCAGCTCAGCGATGGCTAAAGGCTAATAGCTACAAACACCACTGAATGTGTTGAACATCAACCATCATTCAAACACCAGTTTGACTCAACTGTGTGCTCTCAGATGAAAGTCCTTATCTTCCAAACAGAGGCTATTTAAACCTGCTAACTATACAAGTGTTATATGCAAGAACTATATACAAAACTATATAAGAGCCCAGCAGCTTAAACCACAACAGAACAGGTTCGATTTAATCCACTCTGCACTCTCAGACATGAGCCTTTATCATCCACACTTACTCCCATGGAGCAGCAGTCAGTCCGAATCAAACCTGTACTGCACTGTTTAGATGTAGACAGATGGTTTGACATTTATTGAATGATGTATGAAAAATCATGCACTGCTGAAGTGACGTGATACAGACAAACACAGAACCAATTAGCACTAAGTTACGCCACTCTGTCATTCCACTGAGGTAGCTAACTGTGCTGAGCACGGTTTGTAAGTGATCTGTGTCGAACCACCACTGGAAGGGTTCCTCTCTGTGCTCAGGACTGTTCTGCCCTTCAGAAGAGGCCAGGGTGTCCTACAGTGTGAGAAGCCAAACAAATCTCCACCAGTTTGACTACACTAGAGGTTAACCGTGTGAATGTGAGCTACTACTTTCTCTCAGATCTTACGAGATCATAGTGCTGGGCACCACCAGCTCGTCCACCAGCTGACTGAGCTGGCTGCGCACGGCCTGTCTGTTCTTCAGCCGGACGCTCATACTGACAGACTGCTGCTGCAGAGTCTGGATCTCACTGCTGATGGAGGACAGGTCACTCTGGAAACTGCTCAGCATCTCCTCCATACGCTACAGACGCACGAGCAGAGAGAGAGAAACATTCAGCGCTAATGAAACGGCATCATTTACTGCTCAGTTTAAATACAAACGGAACGTTTTGACGAAGTTTCCGGTTCTGAACTGTGTCAACTCACCTCCAGTATCGAATCACAGGCGGTGATCTGGTTGTGCAGTGACGCAATGTTCTGGCTCTCTTTGATGTCTGTGCAGGTTTTGGTCAAGGATACTGGCAAATCACTGTGTCACATTTTCACTGTATCAGATTTACAGTGTCACTGTATCATATTTATTGTATCACATTCCCACTGCTATATATTATCACTGTCATATTTCCACTGCACCAGATTTACAGTTTCACTGGACTGGATAGTTAGTTTCACTCTACTGCACTGTCACTGTCATTTTTCACTGTACCACAATTTTACTGTATCATATTTTCAGGGGATCATGGGTAGTTCCACTGTAAAAAATTTACATTAAGCCTTCATATTTTCACTGTATCAGTTTCCCTGTGTCATATTTTCACTGTATCACAGTTTCACTGTATCAGTGAAACTGTATTATTTTATTACTGTAACCCCTGTGTCATATGTTCACTATCACCGTTTTACTGTATCACAGCTTCAACTTATTTTTTTATTTTTTCTTATGTCACATTATCATCATATCACTGCTACACAATTTTATGTATCATTTTTAGTGTATCACAGTTTCACTATATTTCACTGTATCAGTTCATTTCACTGGATCCCTCCTCTCTTCAAGCACGGATTGGCTAGATCACAAGGAGGGACAGCGTTCATTGTTTCCCTTTCGGAAACATATTAAAGTGAGAGTTTAGCAAATACTCGTCACCCATATATATATATATATATATATATATATATATATATATATATATATATATATATATATATATATATACACCCAAATATAGTCACCCATTTCTCCACTCTTACTCCAAAAGTATTTGACCAGCAAAGACACGTTTGATGCTTTTTAGTTCTTATCCTGGACCTGCAGGCTAATGTTGCTGAGCAGTGGTAGCTTATACCCCACCAACTAGCAAAGTGCTAACTGCATGACCAACATGCCTGCAGGACACTGTACGCTATGCTGTAATCGACACATAGAAAAGGATACAGTCCTTGATTGATGCCTGTTCAATGCGCTGAAGCTCCGCCTCCACTTGCTTTGAGTACTGTCGCAGATCAACACCCTAAAAATGTGACAGAGATATTCAAACCAGATAATCTACAACCAAAAAGATCCATTAATACACTAAATAATATTAAAATAATCCAAAATCTCACCGTTTTAAGAGCCTCCTTGACCAGCTCATCCTCCAAGTTGGCCTGAATGTGGACTGAAGAGAGACAAAGACAGATTACACACTTTAAATATCAGTCCAAGACTGCTAGTCTGATATTATGAGATGATGTAAACAGCACAGCTCACTGGTCTTGGTATGATTAAGATCTTAGTGGAAGCTTAAAGGTGCGATTAAAGGGCCCAAATATAATAAACTTTTCTCTGAGGTCCACTCAGGACATTTGTGTTATTTCTGTATCAAAAACAGTCATAATTCACTTCTTCACCATCAACAAATGAACAAACGCTTTTTGTTACTGTGCCTTTAAAACTGATATATGTAAATGAGCTCTATTCTGATTGGCTGCCCAGTGTTGTGCATTTCAAAAAGCAGTCCAGACTGAAACACTCTGTAACTTATTCCTGCTTATTCCTAACTTATGTTGCTTTGAGCGACTTATGGACAGAAGTTCAGCGTAAACAGACAACGGGTTAAATGCTAATTACTGTCATCTTTTCACTGCATCAGTTTTACTGTGTGATATTTTTGCTGTATCAGTTTTACTGTGTGATATTTTTGCTGTATCAGTTTTACTGTGCCATATTTTCACTGTATCTGTATCTTTCATGCAGGTTCAAAGAGAAACACCTTTTATTTATTTTATTTGTTATTTTAATCAATTTTCAGTCGCCTTGTTGATCGTATTCCCCCCTTTGTTTTATTTATATTTTAATTTGATTAACTTCTAAATTTTAATTATTCTTTTATATTGTCTGTATTTTCCTTGATGTATTTTCTATTATTACCGTTTCATTTTTTAATACTTATCTGATTAAAACAATTTTTAATAAAAAAGTTTCTGATATGTTCTGATCAATCCCTTTTCCTGTATCAACTCGGCTACACTGTAGGTGAGGGTCACCCTCGATGTTCTCCGAGACTAAATAAGGGTTGATCGACTGATTGATTTAGTCAGAGGATCCGGTTTAAACCCTATACAGACTATTCAGTCGTTTTATTTAGACTGTTTAAACTCTGAGACTCAGACACAGACAGTAAATCGTAAAGCAGTGCCGTTTCACAGCAACGTCTAACGTAGAAATCTGTTTTTACGTCGTAGCACTCCTGATACGTTCATTACGCCGTTAGCGTAAAGCTAGCGGGGTTAGCTCAGTGCTACGTGCGCTTTTCATGTCAGCTCTCGTTTAAAAACAGACATTTTTAGCTCATAACAGGCTCATAAGGAACATTCTTTACTTCGTATGTCTCCGTTTTTAGCCAACTTCTTTTTTTAAAAGCTTCACCTTGAAGTTTGTCTTTTATTATTGCAGCGTTAGCCTGTAAGCCAGTTAGCCAGCTAGCAAACCTATGCATTGCGCTGGAGACAACGTACAGATTTCCGGCACTTTCCGTGTTTCGGTAGTTATTGCGGAAACACCCGAAGTCAAACAGGGTGTAATGATTGGTTGGACTCTGCAAAATCTGCCCAGCAACCAAGATGCATTTTGATTGGTCACATCTGGGACAATACAATAAACAAATAAGAAAACACCGTCACGTGTCATCAGTTTGTACTGTCAGTTACCTCCGCATTACACACACGGTGCTTCATAGCGATAATCCATCGTTTAGTGTTCACTTTAGTGTTAAATATGATGCTTAAACGAGCTAAAATGCATCTTAACTGGCTGTGAAAGTCTGAATGGGGTGGGAAATTCACATCCCTGGGTTGCCCCACTGGTGCCAAGGGGGCGGTGGAGTCGGTCACTATTTACACAGATTTGATGTCCAAACCCAGCTTAGATGGTCTTCCCAACCAATTTGATGAAGAAAAGGATGTATGACGATGTCTCAGATGTATCACTGACAAATGTTAAGAAAGTGGTTTTTACTACACAAACAGGAAAATCTGCACGTGTACGGAAAACCGAAGTGTACGGAATACTGTGCTTCTACGTTATAGTTAGGTACTTGATATCGTGACAATAGAAGAACTCTTTCGGTGCATTTTCCACCCATCTGAAGAACTCATTCACAACACAAAGAACCATGTAATCATGCAAGGGGTTCTATCTAGAAACATTTCATTTACTAAAGAACCCTTGAAGAACCATGTTTTTTTTTAGAGTGTGGTTACTGAAGTGAAACACATAAATATCTGGACACAGACAAACGAGGGCACTTACTGTCCACCTCGTCCAGTATGAACTCGTCGGTGGTTATGTCCAGGTCCCCCAGATTCAGCGCCGGGACGATGTCAGCGTCGGGCTTCTGACAAACAAATGAAGAAAGGATTAATGACGTTAGTGAACAAGACTGACTGCACTTTTACAGAAACCCAATTTGGGTTTTCTTTTAAAACAATCTCACATTTCAGTCAAACACACACAAACTGCTCGGCAACAGTGACGTCACTATACCGACAGTCATACTGTAAACCCACAACCCATCAAACAGACTCACAGGCGTGAACCTGTGAGGCCGATACTCTTCAGTCTCTACAGAGCGGCTCTCGCTCACCGTCTTCAGCCGAACCCACTGTTAATACTCCAGACTAGGCTTCCGTATTCGGCCACTGAGAGTAAAGTGGGCAGAGAGGGGCGAGGCTGATGACGTGGACACACCCACGTTCAAATAATACGATTTTTTCCTGAAGAAACTTTTTGATTTTTGGGGTTTATTTCTCTGGGTTTCGGAACAGCAGGAAACTGAAAATGTCCTCGTGGGAAACTCATAATAATAATAAGAAGAAGAAGGAAAAGATCTTTACATGTGAAAGTATCGACAACTGAACCGAATCTTCACCTTCAAGGACCATATCGAACCGGATGACGTGTATCGTTACAGCCCTAATGTGCCAGGGTTTCGGTTTTTCCCGGTCCACCTTAAATGGTGCAGCAGTTACATCAACAAACTGGCGAATAAGAAGCCATTAACTCTAATTTAACTATAGAGGAAACTCTTGATCAGGACTGGAGAGGAATAAAGCAGAAATCGTCCTCTACTGTACTTCATTTCCATTTCACTAATATTTGGGCTTCACTTTGTTTACTAATCCGAGGACTTTCAACCGTTAGAGTGTTGGTATGGCAACAGAGACGAGATCGTCAGGATGTTGTTATCGTTGTTAAAGTGTTACACAGCCCGGATTTCAGCTCAATTAAAGCTGCAGATCGACACTAATGTAATGCCACACTCAGCCAGGGACATTAGATGCGAGCCCCGAGTTGTAAAAGCTCAGTGAACGGCTACGGTCAGAAATCTTAGTTATTAAATAAAAATAGCCGCTAAAATGTACCTCGTCCTGTAAATAAGCCATAGCGGTGGTCGCAGAGCCCCCAGCTGTGTTTATATCAGCAGCGGCCTCGCCGGGAAGCAGATCCTCCGCCATTACGACGAATAGATACTATAAAACTACATTGACCATCAAACTAAAACATACAAGTCCGTCACGATTTCTGGTCCGGCGAGAAACCAACACCGCAGTTCTCGGTTACAACACATCTGAAGACGTTTTATGTATTTAATGTCAATTTTATTATATATATATATATATATATATATATATATATATATATATATATATATATATATATATATATATATATATATATATATATATATAAACACATGCGTGGCCATGACTTAGTAAGGCGTAAAGTAACGCTTTACTAAGCCGTGGCCACGACTTAATCTCCTCATTCCCACGCGTTAATAAGGCGTGGCCACGCATTACTTTTTTATTTATACAGGGGGCTCCGTACCACACACCCCATATGAGATTTTTTGTGTATAATTTTACATAAACGGAGCTAAAACACTGGAGTTTATCGATCTAGAAACGATTTTTAAAAGTTATTCTGTCTTATATACTGTCTTCCATCAAATATTAACTTGCTAGAGAAACAAACAGCTTGACAAACACAAACGACAGAGAGATAATTCATTGATTATTGCGGTATTAAGAAAATATAAATTAATTATTGCAGTATTAAGAAAATATTAGAGGGGTTACAGACTTTCGTCGTAGTTCGATTTTAAAGTTAATAGAAATTAATTACGGACAACAGGGATATTTTCATATTGATTGCAGCACTTTCATTAACATTTAATACATATTAACAATATTAACACGATTATTGGTGCAGCTGTTATTTATTTTCATGGCGTATTTATCTCGACGACTTTTATTAATAGGCGACGAAATCGCTTCCTGCACAGATCGCGCTGTAGTTCTCGCGAGACCGGCTTCCTTTCCTTTTTCCGCGGATCCAGCGCCGAGATGGTGAGTGTGATAGCGACTCTGACAATAAACACCAAAAATCCTTAAACATCGCCTTCATCGCGCTTCTTACGGCGTCTGTGACTGCGCTTTTGTTGTGAGGGTAGCCTGTAAAAGTAGTATCGACGTTTATTTTGTGTAAACCAGCTCGATATAATGAGATAGAAGGGTAGAAGCCGAGTGCTCGTCGAGTGTTGCTCGCAGTGAGTCGCGGTTTAGCTGAACTGCCGTAACAGCGATAAACGCGGCTTCGCATTTCTGCGCTAAATCTGTGCTCGGTAGCCGCGGTACTTCGCTTTAAAGTCTTTACAACGCACACACATGAGTTTTTAAGACTGCAGCTGAGACAGACGAGGCTAGAGTCAACTGCTTATTCGAATTTTCCGTTCCACCTTAAATTGTGCCACAGATATAATGTGGCGCCACTGGCTTTGGAGTAGTTGCTGCACCATTTAAGGTGGAGCGGGAAAATGAGAACAAGAACTTAAGCTTCGTTAAATCTGCTGAGCTGAAACTGAAGAGTTCATGTTTGTTGGAAGTCTTGGGTCTCCACCGTTAGCCACTGCCTGAAGGAGAAGTCCAGCAAAAATTAGAATTCACAGGTTCCCCCTTTATCAGCTAAGACGTGTTTGCTGGGTGAAGTTTGCCTCTTCACTTGTTCACTGCAGCTGTGAGGCTAATGTAGGCATCTGATGGAGGTCAGTCACCTAAAGTCTACTGCTGTATTAACCTCGTAGAGGAGTGAACAGCGTGGTTATTAACTTCAGACTTCATTATATGAGCTTTAAGTGCTTCAATATTTCAGGTGCTGTAAATCTGACTAAGCCACACCTATGAGCTCCTATTAATAAGGCATGCAGTTCAGTGTTGAGATCTGATCTGTACAGCGTGCTCAGATGAGCGGTGTATGGTCTTAATGTGTTACAGTAAGGACAAAATATGGACACGTTGCTCACTAGAAGTAAAAATGCTGAGATTCAGATGCTGAGCACATCTTGGCTGATTGACTGTATGGAGACACTGTACGATTGATTTCAGTGAGGCATGTCTTTAAGCGCTGATCTTGGGTGATGGAGCTCTAATTTGACCACCTGTACAGATGTTTAACCCCCCACTGTGGATGTTTCCACTTTGTGTGTTTTCAGTCTCTCGTGATCCCAGAGAAGTTCCAGCACATTCTTCGTGTTCTCAACACGAACATCGATGGTAGGAGGAAGATCGCCTTCGCCATCACTGCTATCAAGGTGAGCCTTAGTGAACATTCACCAGACAAAAGCTTGTCCTTCTAAAGCTGGGGTGGCTTCTTCTGGTCTTGGAGGGATGGAGACCTGCTCTGATGCACCTGCCAAAGCTGGTAAACCAACTGCTGGTTTGATCAGGATAAAGCATCAGACTGTGACCCTCCAGGGCCAGAGCTGGACGTCCCTGCTGAAAGACCAGGCCTCTACGCTTGTTTTTGATTTGGAGAAGGAAGGATGTGTGGTTTAGTGAGTGTCTCTGAGCCGCGTTTGTCATTTGACCGCCTGTGTTCTGTTCAGGGTGTTGGAAGACGATATGCCCACGTCGTCCTGAGGAAGGCAGACATCGACCTCAGCAAGAGGGCTGGAGAGCTCACTGAAGATGAGGTACGTCACTGGCAGCTTTATTGGATCAGTGCTGTTTCCATGAAGACTTGACTACTCAAGCTGAACTGCAGTAGTCAATGAGACCGGCCTTAATTTGATGAGCATCACGTTTCAGTAGTTTATACTTGTTCTTACTGTCATATTAACCGTATATAGTTAATGTGTTTAGTGGGGTGTTGATGGAATCGATCTCCTGCCTTCGTTTGGTGTTTTAGGCTTCAAGGATGTAGTTTGACATTCTTTTCGTATTAAGGGTGTCAAACCGAGGAGATGGTCAGTTTGTACGTTTGGGTCGGTAAATCTGTAAATGCTCTGGTAATCTGAGGGACGGTGTGGGGTTCCAGATTGGAGCCAGTGCCTAATTTAACAAATGTTTATTGTAAATGTGATGAAGGCAGATGTTTGCATGCTAGCCAGTAAAAATTGCAGACTTGTCCTGAAACTGAAAGGCTTTTCTGAGCATATTTGTAAGAGATTCGTCTAAAATATTGAACAGGAGGCAGAGTTAATTGATATTAATATGAAACAGCATTGTAAACGTTTGCCAGCTTGCTCTGCCGCACCTCAACCATTTATCTGGAGTTTGATATTGTGCTAAATGCTTTCACCGGTTACACAAGACTCTTGTACATCTCTCCATCTCTCTACAGCTTTTCTAGTGCACTTCATACTGTGTTGAATTGTGATCATAGGAATGTGTTTGGTTGCTTTTGCCTGTCAGCATAATGGACTTGTTTTTAGTATTATGAAAAACATTGTCAAGCAATTTGTGTAAAACTAGTGTTTAATGGCTTCTTTTCCAGGTTGAGAGGGTCGTGACAATTATGCAGAATCCTCGCCAGTACAAAATCCCTGACTGGTTTCTGAACAGGCAGAAGGACATTAAGGATGGCAAATACAGCCAGGTATGACCATCCCGGGGCTTTTCAGGCTAAAGGCTTTTAACTCTGAAATAGAAATAAACCATTCTGGTTGTGTTCTTGGTCCTTTCACACTTCTCATGCAGTCTTGTAGCTTACAGCTTATTTATTGTCGTTATTTATTGATTTTTGGCTTCCAAATTTCCTACTGATATTCCAGCCGCACTGTGTTTTAAAAATATTTGGCCAAGACGTCAAGATGAACTGTTCTTATAAATGTACCAAAAAAGAGCATAAGATGTGATTTAATAGTAATCGTGTGGCTTGAATCAGTGTAATTCCTCTTCCTCAGTCCTTTTTTATTCTAGAGCGGGGTGTCCAATCCACAATCCGGTGTGGCTGCAGGTTTTCTCTCCAAACAAGCTGGAGCTCACCCGATTCCATGTGTTTGGTCGGTCTTCAAACTGCTGATCAGGTGGTGATCTGCTTGTTTGGAGTGAAACCTGCTGCCACACCACCACTTTGTGGATAAGACACCCCTTCCTCTTGAGCTATGGTCACCAACCAGCTCTTCTTCTGGAGAGCTACTTCCTGCAGAGTTTTGTTCCAGACTGCATCTAAAATGCTGCCAACTCCTTACCAAGCACTAATGAACCCGATCGAGCCAGTCAGAGACTTAATTTAATTAGCTGAAGTGTGTCAGAGTGATTGGAACAAGACTCTGCAGGAAGATGATGCTCCAGGACCAAAGTTGGTGACCAGTGGTGGAGCTTAATACCTTCAGCTTCTACAGTGCACCACCTTTTCAGTGGTTAATGGCAGGTTAAGACTGCAACAACGCGTAATGTGGTTCAATGTCGTGGTGGCTTCTGATCTGTTTATTTTTTGTAGGTCCTGGCCAACGGTCTTGATAACAAACTGAGAGAAGACTTGGAGAGGCTGAAGAAGATCAGGGCCCACCGTGGTCTCAGGCACTTCTGGGGGTGAGTAGCTCACTTTGTCAGTCATTCTGGGTCTTTTATTTCAGTGCCGCTTCAGCTCTTGGAAGGTTTTGTGTCGTGATCCGTTGTAGTCGTAACTCCTGAGGAGAAATCCAGCGTCAGATTTGTAAATGTGCTGTCGGTGTCGGTAGTTTGGGTGAGATTCTCAGCATCCGAGTTTGCCCACATAAACTCATGACTTATCTAAAAAGATAGTAGAGACGGACTTCAGAGTGGTGCGACTGTCTAAGCGTTGGCTCCATCAGGAGATTGTGAGGTCGATCCCTGGTGATGCCACAGCCGTCTGTGGCCGGGAGTCCAAGAGAGCACAATTGTTTGCGATGTTAGTCTCTTCAGGCATGTTAGCTGACGTAACAACTGCCAGTTAACGTTCTCCAACTGCGTTCGGCCGTTGCATTAGTGTCAGTTTGAAAAGATGCGGTGGAGCTTCGCAGGTCTCAGAGGAACCCTGTGCTAGCCTTCAACCTCCTAGCGCTGGTGCTATCGTGTGATTGGGGAGTCCGAACTCATGGGTGGAACGGGGGTGGAGGATTCAGGTGATGGCACCGATGTTCCTCAGAAATTTTAAGAACGTATTATAACTGAGGGAAATGGGGACGTTTGAGTGTCCTAATGTAGCTGAGATGCTTCAGATGAGCTAAAACTGTAGCCAGCCAGTAACACTGGATGTTGAGGACTTGAATTCTCCACAGATTTCTCTCTCTCTTCAGTAGATGATGTGCCCGCGTGTTCGCATAAACCAATAAAAGCAGCACTATTGCACACTCGTGTCTTGGAGTAACGTAAAATGACAAACATAATAAAAATCTCACATTTTTATCTTCATTTCAAATCAGTTTTTTTTTTTGCGATGAAGCAATTCAAACACCCAAACAGGGGACTTTAGTTTTCAAACACGGCTCCTCAGACAGGTAGTGCTCAAGTGAAAGACCCTTTGGCTGCTTGTCTGACTATACAGGATATAGAAGGTGATGCATTATTGGCTTCTGCCGCACTGATCGCCCACTGGATGCACTGATTCTCTAACCAATCGGTGTCTTGTACTGTGAGCATCTTGACGAATCGAATTGACGTTATTTCTCTTTCTCTTCTAGTCTGCGTGTGCGTGGTCAGCACACTAAGACCACCGGCCGTCGTGGACGTACCGTCGGTGTGTCCAAGAAGAAGTAATCGCTCTCCCTGCTCCCCTGGTGTCAATAAAATCACACTGTTCATAAAAAAAGCCCCTCTCTGTCCTTGTTTGTGCTCTTTGACTCAAAGCCTCTCCGGGTTATTTACAGGTGTCTTGAACATAAATAATTTCTTTTAATGTTCTCGTAGGTGTGATGTACTGCTAGCTTTACACTGAAATATGCAAGTAAACAGTCTAAAATGTAGACGGTTCATTTTGTCATTTCAAGTGAAGGAACCAAAAAAAAAACCTCCAAAAAAACGAGCTGTGTCAAATGTTCTGTTAGTATAAAGGGGCAGAAATCAGTACTGAATATCTTCTGAGATGAGATCTGAAATACTGATTAATTCAATCAGTTCAGCTTGGTGCCGATTTACTTATCCTTAATTTGAGTGTTGCCTGTTTTACCACACATGCATAGAATTGATGACTACATACACAGATGGGTGGCGAACTCCATGCCTGTTGAACCATCTCCATGAATTCTATCCACAAGTTGTCAATCTCCACATAATTAAGTGGTTAAAATTGTAAACATTGAGTGGTTTGGTGTGAAATGCTGTTCAAGAGTCGGAACTGTTCATGGTGGTGATGGGAACTTGACGTCCACCTCTAAAAGCTCCTCACAAAGTTCCTACATGAAATGGTTATGAATTCACTGCCTGAGGGCCGAGATGCTGTTTTCTGATAGTTTTGAGAAGATTTTGGGGCTAAAACATGCACATATATTCATGATAGAGGGATACATACAGGGGCCTGTGAGGCAAAATAGTCCCCGAAGGAAACCCTGCAGATTTATCACTTTTACCATCAGCAACATTCCATATGAAACTGAAGACTCATGTAGGTTCACTGGA
This sequence comes from Pygocentrus nattereri, assembly GCF_015220715.1. Lineage (NCBI taxonomy): Eukaryota > Metazoa > Chordata > Actinopteri > Characiformes > Serrasalmidae > Pygocentrus > Pygocentrus nattereri. The sequence goes on from NC_051221.1 coordinate 6,539,342, forward strand.
AGTTTTCACCCTGAGCTGCTCCTATCTTGGAGATATAATCCCTGTAGCAGGTTCTGTAACGACCCAGGGGTCTTTTCTCAGTCTACCACACCTGTTAAACCCCCACGGGGAGGCGTACCATGTTGCATCCTGATCAGACACCTGAATCACCTCAGCTAGCTCCTCTCAACATCTTAGGGGCAGTCGTGGGCTGGAGGTTAGGGAACTGGCCCTGTGACCGGAAGGTTGCCGGTTCGATCCGCAGGGCTGACAGTCCATGACTGAGGTGACCTTGAGCAAGACACCTAACCCCCAACTGCTCCCCGGGCGCCGTGGATAGGGCTGACCACCGCTCCGGGCAAGTGTGCTCACTGCCACCTAGTGTGTATGTGGTGTTTCACTTCACGGATGGGTTAAATGCGGAGGTGGAATTTCCCCAGTTGTGGGATCAAAAAAGTATCACTTACTTACTCAATGTGGAGGAGTAGCAGCTCTACTCTGAGCTCCTACCAGATGACCGAGCTCCTTACCCTATCAAGTAGGGACCCCACCACCCTGTGAAGAAAGCTCATTTCTGCTGCTTGTATCTATAATCTCAATCTTTCAGTCCTTACCCTCCAGAGTTCATGACCACAGGTGAGGGTGGGGACGTAGACTGAGCAGTAAACAGAGAGCTTTGCCTTGTGGCTCAGCTCCCTCCTCACCACTACAGTCGGGTACAGCGACCGCATTACTGCTGCCTCCCGTCCCAGCCTGTGGCCGATCTCACCATAACTCGTCGAACAAGACCCCAAGGTACTTAAACTCCACCTCCTCCCCCCTTACCTGGAGTGGGCATACCATCCTTTTATGGGTGGGTGGTTTTCAATAGTAAATAAAATGTCTATATCTGTGTTGTAGTCATGGCAACACCTGGTTCCCATCACCACCACTGTAAAGACATCTGAACCATTTCACACCAAACCCTCTGAATCCCTCTGTTTACATCTCAAATACTGAATTATAGAGAACATTTTCCCGTTATGGCCTGTCAAACAGAAGCTGGGGTAGTAACGGCTTTAGGAATGACCAAATTAACCAGGGACCCTTACTAGACGTTGGTCAGTATGAAAGGTTTTCAGTGTAATTCAGATATTAGATTCCTCAGTGGTCAGGAACCCCATGGACCCTTACAGAGCAGGCACTATTTGGGTGGTACTATTCTCGACGTGCTGCTGTGAGTGGATCAGACACAGAAGTGCTGCTGCAGTTTTTAAACCCTGTGTCCACTCACTGTCCACTCATTAGACACCCCGACCTTGTCAGTCCACCTTGTAGATGTAAAGTCAGAGACGACAGCTCATCTGCTGCTGCACAGTTTGTGTTGCTCATCCTCTAGTCCTTCATCAGTGGTCACAGGACGCTGCCCACAGGACGCTGTTGGCTGGATATTTTTGGTTGGTGGACTGTTCTCAGTCCAGCAGCGACACTGAGGTGTTTAAAAACTCCAGCAGCACTGCTGTGTCTGATCCACTCAGACCAGCACAACACACACTAACACACCACCACCACGTCAGTGTTACTGCAGTGCTCAGAATGACCCACCACCCAAATAGTACCTGCTCTGTGAGGGTCCCTGGGGGTCCTGACCACTGAAGAACAGGGTAACAGAGTATCAGAGAAACAGATGGACTACAGTCTGTAACTGTAGAACTACAGAGTCCAGCTATACAGTAAGAGGAGCTGATAAAGTGGACAGTGAGCGTAGAAACGAGGAGGTGCTCATAACGTTATGCCTGATCGGTGTATACCAGAACCTCACAGTCCAGCTCCTGCTGACCCATAGCTCTGCAGTTTCAGCTCATCTAGTTCATTAACTGAAGCCCTTTACATTTTACTTACTAATCTAACAGAACACACCGCACTGCTGAAGAAGGAAACGTTATTGTGGTAGATCTTTTAATTCAAAACAAAGAAAACTCGATTTCTATTTCCTCAAAACCTTAAACCTTCTTCTTCTTTGCATATACATATATAAATCTCAATCAATCGTCTGCATAAACTGCCAAAGCAATATTATATATAAATATGGTCTTTAAGAATCTTTACTAAATGCTACAAAATTTGTACAATAGCAACAGGACAGAAGTGCTGGCTGGAGTGAACAGAGGAGCACAAACAGGAGGTGTTTACAGTCAGACGACCAGTTTGATCTACGAAGGTGAGGAGATCTAACCTACACACAGTAAGGATGGGACGTTCACTGGTTTTAATGGCAAACTGGTAATAAACCCAGCGTGAGAATCATGAAGAATCATGGTAACCATGTAGGACTACTGTCTTCACCAGGTGATGATGGGGAATTAATAGAACACGGGTGGGTTACAAACCGTGGGCTTTCTAAGTTGCTCGTCAATGCAAACGATGGCGAGAGTGTTGATTTTTTAAAAGTTGACTTCTTATGAATAAAATGTCTATCAATATCACACCTGGGATGAAAGGATTTCGGTGTTGTTTTAGTGTTTTCAATATATTTGAAAAGTAATACCATCATTTTGGTGACGATATGATACGACTCCACATATGAATCATATTCGTTTTTTGATTTTCTTGTGCATCTCGTAAGTAAAGAGTGGTGCCAAACAATCGGTCAAAAGGTATGATTTATAAACAGGATATCGACAAATTTCATATGAAATCTGAAGTGGCTGCAGATGTCCTCGTACGCTGTGGAGATGCGGGATATAAAATTGTCATGTGTGCATTATTTACGCACCTGGGAGGTTTTTCACAGAGCAGGGTTTCTTTACTAAGCTGCAGAATATAAACCCAAAGTAAGGTTTATCGCATAGGAAACACTATTAGATCTGTGCTTATTGGACAGGCTTGAGTTTTGGGTTTAAGTGATCTGACTAACCAGATTGTGCCCAATTTTCCCGCTGATTTTGGGCACACAGATGTACAAACCCATGATCTGTTAAAAGAACTTTCAGTATATATTCTCTCTACATCTGTAAAACTCCTTTAAATGACTGTTTTCTACCATGTGAATCTTTAAAAAGCTGTAAAACGGTTACAAGGTTTTATAAAAAACAGGTGCACACACTGCAGCAACTGTGCATATAAAACCCTGCCTTGTGGAACAACCTCCGACCTTCTGAACTGACTTCCTTTAGGCCTGGCACGTCAAACCGGGGAGCTTCTGGGTCAAAGTGCTGTGTGGATCAGCGTATACCCTCATCTAACGCTCTGAATCAGGTGTGTTTAATGAGACAGTGTGATGAAGTCCGCAGAGCTTTGGCCTGCGAGGACTGGAGCCTGACACAGGTGGGGTCTAGAACCTACAAGCCCAACACAGTCACACAGGAAGCGAACTGAATCTGCAGTGACTGGAGATCTGTCGTCCTTCATGGCTGTGAGGGTCCGGTCGGCGGTGTTTTCTGTGGCTGCTGCTGCTGTTCTTTGGTGGGAGCGTAGTAAAGCTCCAGAGGTTTGCTCACCTTCCAGTACTTCTCATTCACCAGCTCCAGCGTCAGAGAGCCGTTCAATGTCTGTCAGACAGGAGAAGAAGCATAAAGGACAGTCATAAACAGAACTGAGTACCAGTGAAAATACTTGGATACTGACAGCTTGACTTCATTATCAATGATAACAACATCAACAATAACAATAATAGTGATATGTTATATGCCACCTTTAAAAACCCAAGGATACTTGATATAAATTGATTCCTAAACAATAAATATTTTTTTTAATTCCTCAATTATAAGCTCAGCATTTTAGACAGAGGCACATCAGTGTAGTAACGCTGACAGCACTGAGTAATCAAGTATTGAAATCTGGTATTGTTGGTATCAGAGCAATTTATTTGATATCATACAAGTACAGCTTTTTAATAAAAGACAACAATGGCCCAAAACCTGACGTGAGACAGCAACAATGAGTTGGCTGGTGTAGTGGGTAACACCTCTGGCTTCTACACTGTAGACTGGGGTTCAATCCCCCTCCTGGGCAAACACCCTACACTATACCAATAAGAGTCCTTGGGCAAGACTCCTAACACCACCTTTGCCTACCTGGTCAAATTGTAAGTCGCTCTGGATAAGAATGTCAGCCAAATGCCATAAATGTAAATGTTAGTACCAGGGACAACAAAAATATGGCATCATTTTATGGTAAATATTTTATATACAATGTAAAGCAAATGCACTCCAGTATGCAACAAAGAATAATTGAAATAACTGCATGGAAAAATGCCATTAATAACTTTAGCCTTTGAAGGGTTAAAGATGGATGATGGAGTTTTGCCTTAATAATAATTAGGTGGCAACAGCACTCACCTGAGGCCGTATTACCACAGCACATTCAATACAAGAACTGACCCGAACTGCTATTCTTATTATTTTGGGAACTTTATTTAAGTATTTAATTTGGCTAATTGCAATTGCTTGCAGGCTTTAGTTGGCTGGTTTGAAACACTCATACAAATGCCTATGAGTGTAGAATCAAGAGATCAAAGGTGTGAAACATCCACAAAAGCACTCGGTGGAGGCTAGCACAAATGCTAACAGTGTTAGCTTCCTCACTACGCTCTTAAAAAGATGGCTCTTCAAGGGTTCTTTCTCAAAGATGATGTATATACATACATACATACATACATACATACATATACATATATATATATATATATAGCACCAAAAAGCACCAAACAGGGTATCAAGCTTGTAACAACAGCAGAACCCTTTTTGGTGCTATACAGACCCATTTTCAAAAAAGGTTGTATATGGAACCATCTATAGCACATTCTCCCTTATTCTGAAGAGCCCTTTCATGATGCAAAGAACCCTTTAATCATGCAGAGTGCTGATGGTTCCATATAGAAGCATTTACTTTGTTAAAGTACCCTGGAGGAACCACCTCTTTTAAGAGTTTAGCTTACTTTAGCAAACTCTTCTCAAAGAAAGAGCTGGTGACTTTATTTTCATCTGGAAGTGTAAAGAATTGTCTGAGTAGATCTTGTTGGAACCAATATTGACCACATACTAAAAAACAGAAAACTGGAACCTTCAGTGCTGGTCAGATGACCAACGTCAAATTTCAGTTTTCTGGTTCTAAAGGTTCTGGTACTTTGCGCGGTGGGAACACGCTCTAACAGAGCTAGACTGTGTACTTACGGAGAACTGTCCTCCGGCTGTAGTGATGTAGATGGTGTACTGTTTCTCGCTGACGTTCTGCAGGCTGCTCCCTCCTCCCTCCTCCCTCGTTCCCGTCTCTTCCTCTGCAGGCCGCTGTGTATTAGAGTGCGTGTCACTCTGCTGCTCCTCCAGTGCGATCCGCAAGGCCAGGTACTTGGACAGGTGGTCCACTGTTGCGTTGGCTGTGGTCTTCACATACCTGAGGAGCAGGTAGAGTAGAAAAGATTTCTTTCAGTGATTCAGAGAAAATTGTAATTTCACAAGGATTTGACTCAGTTCGGTTCTTTAGGAAATGACTGTGCATCATGAAGTCTCAACATTTCAATTTGAAACAGTTCTTGTGGAAATGATTCAGTAAATCTTGAAATTTTAAATCTCAGTTTTGATTGATTCAGTTATTTAGGACTATTAAGCAAATCGGAAAACCTCAAGTTTTACAATGAGTTGAATCAATTCAGTTCTTTAGGAAATGATTCAATGCATCATGAAATCTCAAATTTCTCAGTATTTAATTTGAAACCGTTTTTGAGGAAATTATTCCATAAATCATGGAATTTAACATTTTACAAAAAAACTGAATCAATTAAATTATTTATGACTATTCATTTAATCAGCAAATCTCAAATTTCATAAATGGAGTCAATGCAGTTCCTGACGAAATGATTCAGTGAATCATGATATCTCAAACTGCACAAAATCTCAGTCAATTCAGTTCTTTAGGAAACAACTTAGTGAATAATGAAATCTTACAATTAACAAAGGGTTAACTGTTCTTTAGGAAACAATGAAGTTAATCACGAAACCTTAGAGCTCAGAAAGATTCAAATCACAGATTTGATGTTATTTTTAATTGGAATTTTTAGGAAATCATTCAGTGCACTATTAAATAAAAAATTCTGATTGATTAAATTATTTCTGTAATTGCTCTATAGAATTCTATCCAAAAACTACAGTTAATAAAAATGTAACAGAACAAACTATTGACACCGCAGTGTAATTCAGACAAGAAAAACAATAAATTCTATATTTTAGATTTTTACACTTCAACACATTTAATGTTGGAAAACAATGTGTATATTATATTATTGTAATTTATGATAATTGATTACATCATTTCAAAATTCTCAAGGCCCTCCATAAATCAGCCTTCTTAGTCTGAGAAATATGTCTTACAAAAGCAAAACCAAAGAAACCACTTTCCTTTTATTGTCTATCAAAAGTGGAGACACTGGCCCACACGTATTATAAACAGCCATTCAGTCGTACCCTGCTCAGTTTGCTCTGACCTGGTCTGACTGTAGTGCTGCGTGTTGGCCAGTAGGGGGTGTGGGTGGAACACTAGCTCTATCTCAGAGGTGGGGCTCTGGCCTGGGGGTCTACGACTCTCCCCTTCAGCCTCCGAGTCATCGGATCCTCGCTGCCTCTTACTGCGGCTGGGGCCGGCCTCAGGGGCATGGCTGGAGGGGGCAGAGTTCATGTGGGAGGGGGCGGAGTCATGTGAGACATGCGAGCGAGAGTCAGCGTTGTCTTCTCCGCCGCTGAAGGTGGTGTTATCGCTCTCCTGCTGAGGTTTCCGCACACGCTGAGGCCTGAAGACCCCAAAAACAGCAACATTAGGGATCTCACAACATATAATGAACTTAAACTGATGCCATGTTTATGGGAACTGGGAAGTTTTCAACTTCCAAGTAGGAAAAATTCAGGTGAAAGTCCTTTGAATCAGTAATTCCTGTTCAAAGTTCCTAATCTGTGATATCATTTCAGTGTTTTAAGCTTTACAAACAGACTTTTGAGTTTCTGTTTGTGTTCAATAAGTAATTTGTGCATAATGTCTTTATTTACATGGAGACATATGGATATTTGTGAAGTTAAGCACTGTTCTGATCAAACTTCACTCATATGTGTCATTTTTTCCCACAATACTGTTGGTGAAATACAGCGCACTTAATCAGGAGTCACAACCCAAATGATAAGAAGAGACATGTTATCCTTTCAACAATAATCAAACTACCTTGGGAGCCACATCATTTTACAGTGGGGGAAAAAAGTATTTAGTCAGTCACCAATTGTTCAAGTTCTCCCACTTAAATAGATGAGAGACGCCTGTAATTGACATCACAGGTAAATCTCAACTATGAGAGACAAAATGAGGAAAAAACTTCAGAAAATCACATCGTCTGATTTTTAAAGAATTTATTTGCAAATAATGGTGGAAAATAAGTATTTGGTCAATAACAAAAGTTCATCTCAATACTTTGTTATATATTCTTTGTTGGGAACAACAGAGGTCAAACATTTCCTGTAAGTCTTTACAAGGTTGGCACACCTTGCAGATCTCCTCTACAGCAGTGATGTTTTGGGGCTGTCGCTGGGCAACACGGACTTTCAACTCCCTCCAAAGGTTTTCTATGGGGTTGAGATCTGGAGACTGGCTAGGCCACTCCAGGACCTTGAAATGCTTCTTACGAAGCCACTCCTTTGTTGCCCTGGCAGTGTGCTTGGGATCATTGTCATGCTGAAAGACCCAGCCACGTTTTATCTTCAATGCCCTTGCTGATGGAAGGAGGTTTGCACTCAAAATCTCACAATTCATGGCCCCATTCATTCTTTCATGTACACGGACCAGTCGTCCTGGTCCCTTTGCAGAGAAACAGCCCCAAAGCCTGATGTTGCCACCCCCAGGCTTCACAGTTGGTCTGGTGTTCTTTGGACTCAGCATTCACTCTCCTCCAAACGCGACGAGTTGTGTTTGTACCAAACAGTTCTACGTTGGTTTCATCCGACCACATGACATTCTCCCAACACTCTTCCAGAACATCCAAATGCTCTCTAGCAAACTTCAGACCTGCCCGGATATCTACTGGCTTAAGCAGGGGGACACGTCTGGCGCTGCAAGATCTGAGTCCCTGGCGGCGTCGTGTGTTACTGACAGTAGCCTTTGTAACGTTGGTCCCAGCTTTCTGCAGGCCATTCACTAGGTTCCCTAGTGTGGTTCTGGGATTTCTGCTCATCATTCTTGTCATCATTTTGACCCCACGGGCTGAGATCTTGCGTGGAGCCCCTGATCGAGGGAGATTAGCAGTGGTCTTGTAGGTCTTCCATTTTCTGATTATTGCTCCCACAGTAGATTTCTTCACACCAAGCTGCTTGCCTATTGCACATTCAGTCTTCCCAGCCTGGTGCAGGTCTACAATCTTGTTTCTGGTGTCCTTCAACAGCTCTTTGGTCTTCACCATAGTGGAGTTTGGAGTCTGACTGTTTGAGGTTGTGGACAGGTGTCTTTTATACAGATAACGAGGTCAAACCGGTGCCATTAATACAGCTAATGAGTGGAGGACAGAAGTAACAGAAGAAGTTACAGGTCTGTGACAGCCAGAAATCTTGCTTGTTTGTAGGTGACCAAATACTTATTTTCCACCATTGTTTGCGAATAAATTCTTTAAAAATCAGACGATGTGATTTTCTGAAATTTTTTTCCTCATTTTGTCTCTCATAGTTGAGCTCTACCTATGATGTCAATTACAGGCCTCTCTCATCTTTTTAAGTGGGAGAACTTGCACAATTGGTGATTGACCAAATACTTTTTTCCCCCACTGTATGTCCATTTTACCATCATGGCTGCAGATATGTCTCAGTGTGTGCTGATGCCTTTGTATAGACTAAAAAATATCACTTAAATGAAAACACAGACTCACTTTGCTCTGCTTTAAACTTTAACTCAGCTATAGGTGCTTTTCTCACATCTCGGGCAGGAAACGTTTCCACAAAAGTAGAACAGTTTTTTGTGAAATGTCTCTCAATGTTCGACTTTTTACAAGGCTGAAGCTTCTCATTCAAATTTTCCTATTCCACCTTAAATGGAAGGTAAAACCTTAAATCCCATTCCACCTTAAATCCAGAATGTAACTGCTGCACCATTGCACTGAATGGGAAAATTCAAACGAGAAGCTGGAAAACAAGAAACTAACTGCATCGTGACTTTTAAGTGTTTGTCAGTTTCTCGTTGCAGATAAAACGTATCAGGAAACCAGCAGGAGTGATTATAAACACAAATAAGTCCATTTGACTCCAAATTATCGATGTGCATCTTAAATCTTACTCCTTGCCGTTTCGTTAGCTACTAGCTGGGTGAGACTGTTGTCTGTGTTGCTATGGTGACCAGCCGTCTGCGCTGATCTTCAGGGTTAAAGGGTGAATCAGCAGTTCTACGTTAACTCCAGCGTTTAAGACCATTTACTGTTAAACTGTGTTGAAGGATCAGCGGAGCTTTATTTTACTGTAGAGGAGGATTATTTTATTATTACCTACTGATCTGATTCAGCTGTGGAGCCACGACAGGGCAGGAAAACAGCTGTATGTAGCTGACTGCTGGACTAAATCAACATTTAAAATAAATAAATAACTAACCAAACGACTCTTTAACTCAAATGTAAGAGCTTTTTACAGGCATACTGCTGTCAAATAAGCACTAGCTTACTATGAACTTCCCAACATCTAACAGCTAAGGTTGCAGGCACGCTTTTAGATGGGAAGCAGGAGATTTCATGTTGGAAAACTGAGCTGTCATAAATGGGGAATAAGTTTCAGATTGACCAATGAAACTACAGGGAACTCATTTTACAACAGCAGTTAAGCACTTCCTCTGTTAGATTTACACACGATCACGGTATCTGGAGCATAGAACATCATAATGGACCTCATTATTATATATCAGCATGTACATTGTTCATTATAGTGCACTAGTGTTGGCGCCGTGGTGAGTGTCTGTACTTGTGTAAAGCCTGCATGCGGAGCCCCTCCTCGATGCTGGAGCTCAGCGCAGTTTTGTTGTGCAGTCGGCTCAGCTGCTCCAGAACGCGGTCCTGATGAGCCTCGTATTCGTCCCGACTCGGATAAATCTTGGAAATCAGAGCATCGAAGTTCGGGTCTCTCCGCAAAGAGCGCTTAGAGACCAGCTTCTTCCTACAGGTGGGGCACTCTTTATTCCTGCAGCACAAAGGAGGAGAGGAAAAAGAAGGAGAGGATATTTTTATTTAAACAATGAAAAGCTGGCAAAACACAGCGAGGAGGGTCTGGGTTCGATTCCCCGGCCGGGTGACCGGGGTCCTCTCTGTGTGGGGTTTGCATGTTCTCCCCGTGTCTGTGTGGGTTTCCTCCAGGTTCTCCGGTTTCCTCCCACAGTCCAAAGACATGCAGTCAGGCCAATTGGACGTGCTAAATTGCCCCTGGGTGTGAGTGACTGTCTGTGTCTGTCTGTCTGCCCTGCAATGGACCGGCGACCTGTCCACGGTGTATCGGGTATCCACCCGATGACTGCTGGGATAGGCTCCAGCACCCCCCCGTGACCCTGACGGAGAAGGGGCTTAGAAAATGGATGGATGGATGGAAGCTGGCAAAAACTGCAGAAAATGTGTGTTTAGGTGGTGATAATTCTTAACGTTTGCTGAATCCAGACCTTGGGACACATTTACTTCAAAACAATGGGATCGAACTGCTCACCATGTTGCCATGAGGGACGGGGATGCAGCCTCACTTCCTGCTCTAAAAAGCAGAGGCGTGGCTAAAATAAAGCTCCACCCACACACCCCTCCACAAACTCTCTGTTTCCATAGAGACATTAAACATGGAAGAGCAAGTTGTTGTTTTTTTTTTTTAATTTAAGAATTAAACTCATAGTAAATCTAATTCTTCCAACTTCACTTTAGGACAAAAACACTAAACAAAAAAAAAAAACAAAGTATTATTTTCAAGTGCAAATTTAGAGGTTAGAGTTTGGGACAGACACTGCACAATAGAAAGAACCCTGTAAATTATGTTTTTGTAAACTATATCTATTATTGATTTAAATAGATAAAAATCCTTATAAATCTGAATTTATTTGATCTGAATACTTTTTAATGGGACCCCAGGTTGAATTAATGTATAATATTTCTAATATAGTATAATGAAGCCATAATAATGTATTTTTAAAATATTAAACGTTATATATTATAATTTATTTATGTGGACTTAATTTTGCATGCCTAGTACTACTTGTTTTTATGTTGCACCTTCATGCCGAAGCAAATTCCTAGTCTGTGAATCCTGTTCATTGACAATGGCAATAAAACTTCTTCTGATTCTGATATTACGTTTAATATTTTAAAAATACGTTATTATGGCTTTATTAGTGAGATTGTTTTCACTGAAGCCAACAAATCCGAGGAATCTTAATATCCTATTGACCAATATAAACACCCAAACACATTAGTCAGACCCTAGTGTCCAGATATAATATCATAAACCATATACAATAAGTTCATGTTAGTCTTCCGCACACAGTGACATTTATTCATTAAAATTCCGTTTTTCCGGGGAGGGCAGATTTCACCACCTTTATTGACGCCTTTAAATACTCTGCATCTGATTCATGAAAATTTCATACCACATAGAAGTGAGCAGAGCTTTGAGCTCAAGCGCCAGTCTAACAGCATTTCAATTATATATCATTTACATAAACCATAACCTAGTACATGCAGATGTTTTGGTAAAAAGACTATAAAATGACAATAATAAACTGGGAGGTCTTTAGTCTGGAGGATGCAGTGTCCATTATTTCTAAAAGGAATTTCAAATTTTGATTCATTCAACCACAGAAAACTTTTCCACTTTGCCTCAGTCCATCTTAAATGAGCCCAGAGAAGGCGGCAGCGTTTCTGGATCGTGATGACATACGGCTTCTTCTTTGCATGATACAGCTTTAACATGTGTTTGTGCATTGCACTGTGAACTGTGTTCACAGGCAATGATTTCTGGAAATGTTCCTGAACCCATGCAGTGATTTCCAGTACAGAATCAGGCCTGTTTTCAATGCCTTGTCCCTTGCATCTGGAGATCTCCGGATTCTCTGAATCTTTTGATGGTATTATGTAGTGTCGATGGTGGGATATCCAAAGTCTTTACTATTTTAGGTTGAGGAAAATTTTTCTGAAATTGTTCCACAATATTTAGAGACAGTTTTTCAGTTTGGTAAACCTCCGCCCATCTTTGCTTCTACAAGACTCTGCCTCTCTAAAATGCTCTTTTTATACTCAGTCATGTGAGTTTGTTCCAAATTGCTCCTCCAGCTATTTTTTATTAGTACCACTTACTTTTCCAGCCTTTTGTTGCTCCGTCCCAACTTTTTGGAGATATGTTGCTGCCATCAAGTTCTAAAAGACTTAATGTTTTTCATGAAATGGTAAAATGTCTCACTTTCAACATCTGAAATGTGTTCTATGTTCTATTCTGAATAAAATGTGGGTTTATGACATTTGAAAATCATTGTGTTATGTTTTTATTTACATTTTACACAACATTCCAACTTTTTTGGAATTGGGGTTGTAAGTACATCCACTTTTATACTGGATGGCCTTGTGCACCAATTATAAGTTTTGTTATATTTTGTTTGTATTCTTATTATTGGTATTACAGATGATGCTAATAATAGGTTTGGTTAGTTAACTGCAAATCAGGCCATTTCTAGGTTGATAGTAAACTGTTGCGCTTAAATTTACATGCTTGGCTATCAGACGTGAGTTTGTGTGCTTATCTTACGCTCAGATTTGACCGTAAACAAATTTGAATAAGGGCCGAAGTGTAAGGCGCCCAAACTTTTGTATACAGCTGTAAGTGAATTTAAGGGTGTGTGAGTTTAACGCTTACCCTGATCTGAGTGCAGTGATGATGCACTCGGAGCAGAAGCGATGGAGGCACTCTTTGGTGGTCATGGTGTTCTTCAGCATGTCCAGGCAAATGGGACACATCAGCTCACTGTGGAGGCTCCTGGGAGACACAGCAATCTCTGTGCTGTCCATAATCGCCTCCTGCAGACCCAGAGAAGAACAACACCAACACGTATTTAATTCATATATGTCCAAATTGATTCAAGATCTTCAAATTAAAGAATCCATTACATTAATACATTCCTTACATTACATTTCTACATTCTTATTAAGGATCTATGCCAAAAAATCTTCTGTTCCATCTTAAATTGAGCAGCAGTTACATTCTAGCGCTTAAATGTGGGTCTACTACATGTACAGCTTGGACGATCCTCATAGAAAAGCACCGACCAGTAGAATGGGAGCCTAAGCGTGGGCTAGAGGGGTTTAAAGCTCCACAGCCCAATGCTGGGGGGCTTTAAACCCCTCTATCCCACGCTTAGGCTCCCATTCTAATGGTCGGTACTTTCTGTGTTCTCTGGAGTGATGGAGCTCCAAATACCTTTGGGATGAGTTGGAGTGATCCAGACATGACCATCCAACATCAGTACCTGACCTCACTAATGCTCAATCAGATCCTTACAGCAATGTTCCACATATAGTGTAAAGCCTTCCTAGTACAGTAGAGGCTGTCACTGCAGCCTCCCTATCAATACCTATTAAAATATTGTCATCACAGATTGTTCTCGTATGATGAAAAATATGCTTTATTATTTTATAGAATTTTTTTATTTCATATCGTTTTTTTTAACCAAATATTTCTTGTTAAATCATTTACACTTTGTCTGGTTCCTATCACCACCACTGTGAACAGTTCGGACTCTATGTTTCTCTAGTACAGAGCGTTTTACACCAGATCACTCTGAATGACTCTATTTGATTATGTTGGATTTTTTGAAAATTTGGTGGAATTCCCATCTCTGGGGCAGGACAAGACAAACTGAGCTGAGACTTGAGGGACATTTTGAGGCTTTATTAATTACATAGTTGTTGTTGCACTTAAACCTCATGCATTCATTTAGTAATTTTTCACTCATTTAAACTCTAATCAAATTGAATGACGAATGGATCAGTAGATATGGTTCAGAATTATTAGGCAAACAAACCCTGTTACCTTTTCAGAGAAAGGAAGTTTTGTTGTGACACTGTGTATATAATGAAATTGTGAAATTGCTATGATGTGTGTAAGTGGGGTTTATATGCGTAAGAAGAATTTATATGTGTATAAGAGAAGTTTGCATTTCGCTGCTGTCGGAAGAGAACCTTGAAAATGGTAACTTTACAGAACTTTACGTTACTCTTAATGCAAGTCAATAGAATTTATATGTGTATGAGGGGGTCTGGATGTGCATAAGAGGGGTTTATATCTATATAAGGGGGGGGGGGGGTGTATGGGTACTAAGGGGGTTAGCTGTGGTACCTGCGGTGTTCGGTGCAGCTCATACAGACTAAGTTCCCACGATTTACTGGGTATCTGTAAACTGAGCGGATTCGCCATCACAGCCTGAAACAACACAGAGTAGAGTCTGTTTAGAATCAGTTTAGAGCTCTTACAGTTTAACACAGTAACATCTGGTATTATTAATCAATTTAAAATGACAGAAAACCCAGCAGGCATCTTTTACACATGAAAATCAATAATCCAGCCCAAAATAATGTCAGTAATGAAGACAATCAGAGGCAATAATTCAATCAGCCAGGCTTAATGACACCAACAACACTGTCAACAAATCAATCAGCCAGGCTTAATGACACCAACAACACTGTCAACAAATCAATCAGCCAGGCTTAATGACACCAACAACACTGTCAATAAATCAATCAGCCAGGCTTAATGACACCAACAACACTGTCAACAAATCAATCAGCCAGGCTTAATGACACCAACAACACTGTCAATAAATCAATCAGCCAGGCTTAATGACACCAACAACACTGTCAATAAATCAATCAGCCAGGCTTAATGACACCAACAACACCGTCAATAAATCAATCAGCCAGGCTTAATGACACCAACAACACCACCAACAAATCAATCAGCCAGGCTTAATGACACCAACAACACCGTCAATAAATCAATCAGCCAGGCTTAATGACACCAACAACACCACCAACAAATCAATCAGCCAGGCTTAATGACACCAACAACACCGTCAATAAATCAATCAGCCAGGCTTAATGACACCAACAACACCATCAACAAATCAATCAGCCAGGCTTAATGACACCAACAACACCGTCAATAAATCAATCAGCCAGGCTTAATGACACCAACAACACCACCAACAAATCAATCAGCCAGGCTTAATGACACCAACAACACTGTCAACAAATCAATCAGCCAGGCTTAATGACACCAACAACACTGTCAACAAATCAATCAGCCAGGCTTAATGACACCAACAACACTGTCAACAAATCAATCAGCCAGGCTTAATGACACCAACAACACTGTCAACAAATCAATCAGCCAGGCTTAATGACACCAACAACACTGTCAACAAATCAATCAGCCAGGCTTAATGACACCAACAACACCGTCAATAAATCAATCAGCCAGGCTTAATGACACCAACAACACCGTCAATAAATCAATCAGCCAGGCTTAATGACACCAACAACACCACCAACAAATCAATCAGCCAGGCTTAATGACACCAACAACACCGTCAACAAATCAATCAGCCAGGCTTAATGACACCAACAACACTGTCAACAAATCAATCAGCCAGGCTTAATGACACCAACAACACCGTCAATAAATCAATCAGCCAGGCTTAATGACACCAACAACACCGTCAATAAATCAATCAGCCAGGCTTAATGACACCTACAACACCGTCAACAAATCAATCAGCCAGGCTTAATGACACCAACAACACCACCAACAAATCAATCAGCCAGGCTTAATGACACCAACAACACCGTCAATAAATCAATCAGCCAGGCTTAATGACACCAACAACACCGTCAATAAATCAATCAGCCAGGCTTAATGACACCTACAACACCATCAATAAATCAATCAGCCAGGCTTAATGACACCAACAACACCATCAACAAATCAATCAGCCAGGCTTAATGACACCAACAACACTGTCAACAAATCAATCAGCCAGGCTTAATGACACCAACAACACCACCAACAAATCAATCAGCCAGGCTTAATGACACCAACAACACCGTCAACAAATCAATCAGCCAGGCTTAATGACACCAACAACACCGTCAATAAATCAATCAGCCAGGCTTAATGACACCAACAACACCACCAACAAATCAATCAGCCAGGCTTAATGACACCAACAACACCACCAACAAATCAATCAGCCAGGCTTAATGACACCAACAACACCGTCAATAAATCAATCAGCCAGGCTTAATGACACCAACAACACCGTCAACAAATCAATCAGCCAGGCTTAATGACACCAACAACACCGTCAACAAATCAATCAGCCAGGCTTAATGACACCAACAACACCACCAACAAATCAATCAGCCAGGCTTAATGACACCTACAACACCATCAATAAATCAATCAGCCAGGCTTAATGACACCAACAACACCGTCAACAAATCAATCAGCCAGGCTTAATGACACCAACAACACCGTCAATAAATCAATCAGCCAGGCTTAATGACACCAACAACACCGTCAACAAATCAATCAGCCAGGCTTAATGACACCAACAACACCGTCAACAAATCAATCAGCCAGGCTTAATGACACCAACAACACCACCAACAAATCAATCAGCCAGGCTTAATGACACCAACAACACCGTCAACAAATCAATCAGCCAGGCTTAATGACACCAACAACACCGTCAACAAATCAATCAGCCAGGCTTAATGACACCAACAACACCACCAATAAATCAATCAGCCAGGCTTAATGACACCAACAACACCATCAATAAATCAATCAGCCAGGCTTAATGACACCAACAACACCACCAATAAATCAATCAGCCAGGCTTAATGACACCAACAACACTGTCAATAAATCAATCAGCCAGGCTTAATGACACCAACAACACCGTCAACAAATCAATCAGCCAGGCTTAATGACACCAACAACACCGTCAACAAATCAATCAGCCAGGCTTAATGACACCAACAACACCACCAATAAATCAATCAGCCAGGCTTAATGACACCAACAACACCATCAATAAATCAATCAGCCAGGCTTAATGACACCAACAACACCACCAATAAATCAATCAGCCAGGCTTAATGACACCAACAACACTGTCAATAAATCAATCAGCCAGGCTTAATGACACCAACAACACTGTCAACAAATCAATCAGCCAGGCTTAATGACACCAACAACACCGTCAATAAATCAATCAGCCAGGCTTAATGACACCAACAACACCACCAACAAATCAATCAGCCAGGCTTAATGACACCAACAACACCATCAATAAATCAATCAGCCAGGCTTAATGACACCAACAACACCATCAATAAATCAATCAGCCAGGCTTAATGACACCAACAACACCGTCAATAAATCAATCAGCCAGGCTTAATGACACCAACAACACTGTCAACAAATCAATCAGCCAGGCTTAATGACACCAACAACACCATCAATAAATCAATCAGCCAGGCTTAATGACACCAACAACACTGTCAACAAATCAATCAGCCAGGCTTAATGACACCAACAACACCATCAATAATAAAGACAATCAGACAGAATAAATCGATCAGACAGAATAAATCAATCAGACAGAATAAATCAATCAGACACAGTAACAGCAGCAGCAGGACAGGGTAGATCAGGTCCAGCTGTAGTCCAGTTCTGCTGGTGTCCTGCTGTACTGACTGCTGTGCTCCTGTGTTGCTGTGGTGGGTTTTGGTCCGATTACAGTCTGACTCCGTGTGTAAATCTGCTGATCACCGTGTTTTCAGGCGTTGGAGGTGCTGAAGTTCCCAGTTCAGGTCTGATTGTGTTTGAGGTCTGAGATCTTCTCCTTTCTCTTCTTCTTCTGTGAAACGCAGCAGCTTCACTGCACCTTCACCTCCTCACGGAGCTTCATCTCCAGCCTCTTGCCGCGCCTCTGGCTCCGTGTTTGCGGTGAATTTGCATCCAGCACATTAAAATCGTCCAAATCTGATTATTGTTGATATTTTTGTTCTAACTTGCCCCGTTTCCCCGGATGTTACCTCCTCCAGCCTTTCACAGACTTCCTGTAGCGCTGGGCTGAGTTCTGCACATTAGCGCCTACCTGCGGCCAGTGGCGGTACTGCAGGCGGCGCTATTGCGCAATCACTCTACCATGTAATAAACCGAAAACACATTCACAAGTAATTTCAGGTAAATAGCTTAGAGTAACACATACAGTTCATGAGAAATAA
>NC_051221.1:6562612-6635112 GCF_015220715.1 Pygocentrus nattereri
TTTATCCCTTTCTCTTATTATTATTTTCTGCCTTCCCTCTCTCTCTCTCTCTCCATCTCTCTCTCTCTCTCTTCCTCTCTCTCTCTGAATAACTGAAACAGTGTGATGTGGTGAATCTGAAGTTCTGAAAGATGGAGGCAAGTGAATGAAGGAACAGAGAAGAAGGGAAGTCTGTCGTTTATCTGCAGGAGATTCAGGTGTGCTCAGACGGTCAGAAGCGTGATGTCCATCCACAACTCCTGATATCAGACAGCTACAAGAATTGCGTTTGGACAATCAGCTCCGGACCACCAGACCATCAGACACGGGGGTGAAAAGCAGAAGAAAAGAAAGGAGAAATGAGGAGTTGAGGAAAAGAGGAGACAGGAGACATGAAGAGAAAAAAGTGAACACATGAGAAAAGAGAAAAGGAGAGGAGAGGAGAAATGAGGACAAGAGGAGAAAGGAAACACAGAGTACAGAAAAAGAGGAGAGTGGAGAAGAGTAGAGAAGACAGGAGAGGAGAAAACAGGAAAGGAGGAGAGAAGTGATTAGAAAAGAGAGGAGAAAGTAGGAGAGAAAAGTGACATTAAAGAGGATTAATAAAGAGATGAGAGAAGAAGCGAACAACAAACAGAAAAGAAGAAAAGAGAAGAAACAGGACATTCATAGAAGAGAGGAGGATATGAAAAAGGAGGAGATGATAAGAGACTAGAGGAGAAATCAAAAGGGAGAACAAAGGGAGATGAGAAAAGACAGGAGAACAAACAAGAGAAAAGAGGAAGAGAAGAGTGGAAGAGATGGACACAAGAAAAAAGAAAGGAAGAAGCGTTAAGAAAAGAAGAGAAGAAAAGAGACAGGAAGAGAAGAGAAGAGAGGAGAAGAGAAGAGAAGAAAGCCAGTGAGAGTGAATCTGGGCTGTATTGCACTGTGAGTTTCTCTGAGCTCTATAACTTACTCAGCGGTCAGCAGCAGTGAGGGGTCAGTACAATAGGATCCACACGGCCTTAAAGATCAAACACAGCACCACTAATACAGCTCGCATACAATGGACCTCACATACATCACACCACTCACCCCCCTCTCTCTCTCTCTCTCTCTCTCCCTCTGTCTCTGTCCTTCAGTCTGAGCTCCAGGCTCTAAAGAGTTAAGCGCTGCTTTAAAACCACCTTTTTGTTTTCGTCCACTCGCGAGTGATTTAGTTGCTGATTTGAGAGCTGAAGAGACTGAAGAAAGAAAGACAAGAGACTGAAACCTTTACATCTTATGCTCCAGGAGATATTTTGGTTTGTCCAAATCTTTTAAATTATTCAGTAACTGCATGAAATAAATGTGAATTTTCATTTCATTAACAGATTAACAGAAAAAGTGTTTTATGATCTACACATTTCACTATATGCTCACTATTTACTGCTGAAAGCCAAAAATCTCAGACGCTCTGTGTTATTTTATAAAAGTAATGTTTACAGAGACGCCGTCTGTTTATAGTTTAGAGCCCAGATTTGCGGAAAAACGGGTCGACTTTCAGTAGAAAAACAAAGTTCAGCTTCTTAAGGGTTTAAAGTGACATCACCGTCTATTTGACTGCAAAGAAGAGTTACAGCCTCATACGACGCCCAGCTTCTGAATGTAGCTTATGAAATATGAAAGTTATGAAGAGCATGACGAAGTGCACTTCGGAACCTCCGGTGGTCTCAAGGGGCATGAGAGGCTACACAACAGTCAACAGAATCATCTCTCCAGTGTATATGACTGTTATGATCTCCAAGATGGTCAGTTTTCAGAAGAAAAAAAACTGTTTTGAACTTAATTTAAATTCATTTCATTTAAATTTAAGACATTCAAGTCATTCTGGACTGTTTCTATTTATGCAGTTTGTCCTCACAGCTGACCTGACCGGTATTGACCTCATTGTCCTCATATATTCCAGTGAACTTTGGATGTTTTTGACATTTAAAACAGCTACATAATTACCCAACAATGAACAAGACAGACAAAAACTGAACCCAACTGTTAGTGTCAGATCATGAAACTTCACTCAGTACGCCCTTCTGTAGCAACTCTGTTCTAGATATTAGAATTAAAGCTATTAAAACTAATTAAAACTATTAACCGATTAAACAATGATTACCACAAACATTTATATTGGCAAGTCTAGTCTAAAATCTAAAATCTCTTATTATACGATTGCTGTAAGTATATTAAAAGATAATCCAACTTTTTCTAGATTTTACATGCATTTCAAGTCATTGTACCTGGAGAAAAGTGTCTTTGTCGCTGCAGCTCATTTCGCAATGAACCAAATCATCTAGATCAAAACATCTAAAAATATGTTTAAGAATCTTACAATATGCTATGAAAATCTCATAATGAGAATATGTATGAGAACGGATATGTTGACTACATTTAAAATGATTTCACTGATTAGCCTTTCATAATTTGCATTTAAAAGAGGTTAAACACTGAGAGAGAGAGAGAGAGAGAGAGAGACAGAGAGAGAGAGAGGGAGGGAGAGAGACCTTTCTTTTCTCTGCTATCTTACACCTGTTCAGTGGTCCAGCTCCCTCCCCACAGCTCCCCCACCCTCTGTCCACTCCCCGGCCTTCAAACTGCCTGATCTGCAGGCCTCGCTGACCAAACTCACACACAATAGAGCCCAGACAACGTCCACAAAAATAAAAACATCTAGAAAAATAAAAATCCGGGAAACATAAAAAAGAAAAAGAAAAGAAAAACTGAAAATCTGGTTTATGAGTTTACAATTTAAAAAGAGGCAAACAATAAAACAATAAAACCTTTAAAGCCCTTAAACTCTGAGAGTCTGTAACTTTAGTAACCCACAGCTATAGAATAGATCAGGTTCATAGTACTGAATCATTTTAAGTAGTACTTAAGTAGAATGTATTTTAAGTAGTTAGCTACGAAATAAATTGTAGTAGTTCTAGAAACAATAATAATAATAGTTACTGAATAGTTTTAAGTAGTACTAAAAGATGTGTTACTAAGTAATTTAGAGTAGTTACTAAGTACTTTTCAGGAGCTACTAATTAGTTTCTATTAGTGAATTATTCATACATTCATTATTAATTTATATTCAATATTGTAAGGTAGTTACAGTACAATTTTAACTAGTTACTAAGTAATTAATAGTCTTTTCAGAAAAGACTTTCATACAAGTAACTGAATTATTTTAAGTAGATACTGAGTAATTTAAAGTATTTACTATATAATTTTAATTAGTTGATGCATAAATTGATGTAGCATTGAATCATTTCTAGTAGATACTGAGTTATTTAAAGTATTTAGTACATCATTTTCAGTTGTTAATAAATAAACTTAAGTAGTATTGAATCATTTCTAGTAGTTACTGAGTAATTTTAAATATTTAGTATATAATTTTAACTACTTCATGAATAAATTGAAGTAGCACTGAATCATTTCTAGTAGTTACTGAGTAATTTTAAATATTTAGTATATCATTTTAACTAGTTCATGAATAAATTGAAGTAGCACTGAATATTTTCTAGTAGTTACTGAGTAATTTTAAATATTTAGTATATCATTTTAACTAGTTCATGAATAAATTGAAGTAGCACTGAATATTTTCTAGTAGTTACTGAGTAATTTAAAGTATTTTGTAAATAATTTATACTAGTTAATGACTAAACATAAGTAGTGTTAAATCATTTCAAGCATTTATTAAGAAATTTAATAAAATTTTGTAAATACATTTTAGTAGTTAATGAACACATTTAAGTAGTACTGAATCATTTCTAGTAATTACTGAGTAATTTAAAGTAGTTACTTTTTAGATACTGGACAGTTAGTAATTAAAAATTAATTAACTAAGATTTGTTACAAAAACAGAATAATAATTTTTAACCATGGTCCCATAAGGCACATTTAATGGTGTTAAAAATTACACATTGTGTCTTAATGTTACTTTTAGCACAAAATATGTTAAAACAGATTAAATGATGACACAAAATAGAAACAGCAGCAGAAAGTGTTTGAGGGTTTGCCTCCAGTAGAGCCTCTAGAGGAGCTTTGTTACGCTCTGCATCCCAAAACTCCTTAAAAACTTGGTGTTTGAAGGCCTGCAGGGGGAAACGAAGGTTACAGCACGAAAACATCACAAAATACTGTTCAGTTCCTTCAGCACTTGTTCTTACTTCCTCCTACTCCTCTTCTTTTCCTTGTCCTTCTCCACGGGCCTTCTCTCGCTCCTCTTCGTTCTTTGGGTTGGGTCACTTTTGCATCTGCTCTCGGGCCGAGCTGAAGCTCAACTGACACTTTCTCCTTCTGTCCCCCCAGTTTCGTATCCCCTCTTTTCACTTGTTGCCCCCACCCCTCCCCTCCTCTCTCTATCTCTCTCTCTCTCCCCCCCTCTCTCCCCCCCCCTCTCTCTCTTTCACTCTCTCTCTCTCTCTCTCCCCCTCTCTCTCTCTCTCTCTCTCTCTCACCCTTATTTCATGCAGCACTGGGGTTTCCTAAGAGACTGGACCTCAATGGAGAAAATCTCCTGTGCCACAATGCACTGAGAGAGAGAGAGAGGGAGAGAGAGCGAGGGATAGAGAGCAAAGGAAAGAGGGGGTAGAGAAGAAGAGAGAGGGATGCAGATGTAGGATAGAGGGATTGAGAAGCTCAGTGACGGGCTGAGTGGCAGTGTTTGAGTGATTAGCGCTCAGTGGTCCTGTTTTCACAGTTCACATGCACTCTACACACACAATCACACACTGAGCACAGTATCAGCAGAGAAACGGATCGTTTTTGCAAGCAAGTGTGCGCAAAACGCTTAAACACATCGCGCTAATCTTTATTCCAGTAAAACAAGCTGGCATCAGTGGGCAGTGAGCACTCCCGATCTGAAAACTCTCAAAACACCTAGTAACATCATTAAAGACGGACGCCAACGTATTGAAAACCACTCCAGATGATACTGAGAGCTTCTTTTGTTGTGCTGTAGTGATTTTCATGTAGCAACAGCTGCAGATTTTTCTGTAAAAGCTACAAATGAACCCAAATAAATGTGAAAGTAAGCCTTAACTCTTTTACTCTCTAGCATATATAATACATATGAAAGCAATACGAAGTATAAGTGTAAGAAGCAAGAGTGCACTGGTGCTGCATTGACCCCTTAAATGGGCAAAGTTTTGTTATACACTTCTATAACCTAAGAATAGCTCATCCAGTTTGTATCAAAGTCCCTGTAGTTACTGAGTAATAAGCCTTAGTATATCATCAACATGGGATTTTAAGGGATTAATATGAATAAACTCTACAGTTAGCTGAGAACAGTCTACTCATATGCTAATTTAGCCTGACTGAACTCTTCAGAAGGAAACAACACTGCACAATTTGGAATTACGCCCCAGTTTTTGGCAAAGTATCCCAAAATGCAATAATACTAAGAGCCAATACTATATTTGAAAATGAATAAAATTAAACTAAAACTCATAATGGACTCTTAAAACTAATCAAAGTAAAACTGAAGTTAAAGAACAACATAAAAAACAAAATGAAAAATGAACAAAACCAATATAATCACTTCTCTGGCTTTATCTTTTGGCTAAGGTAGAGTGTAGTATCTGTTCTCATCTGTTTAACATCTGGGAACCAGCCCCAGAGCCGACAGTACATGACTGAAGTGTCTTTGATCAAGGCGCCTAACCCCCGGGTGCTGTGGATTGGGCTGCCTACTGCTCCACGCAAGTGTGCTCACTGCCCCCTAGTGTGTATGTGGTGTTTCACTTCAAGGATGGGTTAAACGCAGAGGTGAAATTTTCCTGTTGTGGAACTAATAAGGGTCTCTTAATAAAAAACTATAACAATCCTATTATTTTATTTATACATCAAATTTTGCTCTTTTAAAGTTTTTTTTTCAGACATTGGAAACTTTATGTGTTCAGAATCCCCTGCAGGGCAGTGATGGAGATATTTCATGTGTTTAATCACTCATTGGGCAAAGATGTTACAAATGCTTTCTCGTCTGTCAACGGTTGTATTTGTCTGTACTTTAACTTTGAAATCACTATGCAAAGAGGGTTGATTTTAGAGGAAAAATGAAGCAAACATAATTAATACCATTTCCTACCAGTATCATGCTAGATGCAGATGTTTGTGAGAAACACCCTGCTAAGTTAGTACAGCAACACCATCTGGGCAGATATCAGAGCTTCTAATGCTTTCTGTAGCCGGCTAACAGTCTTTATATTCCTGTTTGGGGAATTTTCACCCACTTTTGCGTTCAGAATGTTTCTAATTCTGTGGTATTCCTAGGACATCTTGCATAAACAGCATGTTTAAGGTCTACCCACAGATTGTCAGAGATGTTGAAGTCAGGAGACTATGAGGGCTGCATGTTTTGGAGGGCTGTCCGGTTGTACAAACCAGCTTCTTTTTAGCCTGATCTTGATTTATTGTTTCATATTTGATTCTAGAATCTGCTGATATTAATAAATCTATTCCTTTGTTTTCTGAGCTGCCACACGACCATAAAGCATAATAGATCCACTTCCATGCTTAACAGTCAGCACAGTGTTCTTTTCATCAAATGCTGCTCCTTTTTGCTCCATCATAACTTTGGTGACTGTGGCACTTATTTCTAAAGTGCTTCTGGCTTATTTAGATGTTGACTTATGTGAGAAGATTGCCTTCTAATGCAAGCAGCACTGCACAGTAGAACATTGTTCCACCAGTCCTGTATCAGCTAAGCTTTCCTGCAGGCCTTTTGCTGTCATGTGGGGGTTTTGCTTTGCCTCTATGACCAGAATATGAGCAGTTCTGTATGAGAGTTTTGTTGTTCTTCCAGATCTTGCCTTGACCTTCACAGTTCCCCTTAACTGCCATTTCTTAATGATGCTTCAGACAATGGAAACTGAGCTGGAAGTTCTTTGATATCTTTCATAGTCTTTCATAGTCCTGCCTTGCAGAAATCAGTTAGCTTGGAGAAAATGTGTTACCCTCTGGAATTATCGTCAGCTGACGATTCCTAATGACCTGTCTAACCTGTATGAAATGAAGTCAAGCTGAACAAGTTGATCAACTTCTGAGATTTTAAACCTGTAAGGGTTTCCAAACATTTGTACATGTAGTTTTTTTAAAATTAATTCATTTTAAAGCAGCTGTAAATAACATTTGCAGTTAGAGAATCACCAAAATATTGTAGCATCTAGGTGGAGAAGAACCAGAGGGAGACGCTGTGCATGCAAGTATGCTTGTAATCCATTCTAGTGCCATTTTTAGACTATTAAACTGCCCTTTCACAGTTAATTATATTGTAAGTACTTTAATCCAAGCCTGTGATATTAATGGTGGAACTGTTTAGGGTGTTGGCTCTTGGTTCTAGTTAAGAACATAAGTTGCCAGTCCCTCAATTTAAACAGAAAAACTGGTTCTTACTTCAGCACTTCGTCATGTTTTCAGGGTATATTTATTTACTTATTTACTCACTCGCATTCTTAAATACTCAGAAACGAAGCTGAGCTTCCAGGGTGTGTGACAGAAAATGTGTGGGAACGTAATCCGAATCTTTCTGAACTGAATTGGTGATGCAGAGCTAAACATGTAAACATCAGCCTGAGCTGTAGCTGTACTACACCCACACACACACCCACACACACACACACACACACACACACACACACGGACAGTAGAGAGAGTTGAGGCCTCAGACTGAACAGAGAGAGTGTTTGTGTTACAGCGTGTGTGTGTTTACATGTTTATTCACTGTAAGGGTCAGAGGTCAGAGTGGTTCTCTGTGGAGAGGACGTGTCTCTACTTCACCCTCCTCACAGCCGTAAACGCTGAGTGTCTGCAATAAAGAAACAATCAGCTCTGTTTGTTCTGCTCTTCACAGTCACACCGACACTCTGCTTCACTTCAATAGGAACATCTTTACGACCTGCAATCAACAGTGTAAAGTTTTTGTGTTTTTAATGTTATTTTAAAATCATGATGTGTGTGTAATTATGTGCAAGTCAATCAGGGATGTGCCTGGTTTTGATATAAATGAACAGAACAGGTTTGGAAATCATATTTTGAAGAGATCACGTCTTTTTTCTATGCTTAAGTAGACAGAGCTTTTCAATAATTTGGGATATATTTATTAAAAAAACCAAAACAAAACAAAACAAAACAAAAAAAACAACATTGGGCCTTGTTTAAGAAGTTTGTTCTTAAATGTTTATGTGAGAAAGTTCCTAAGAAAGACTGTATGTCAGATTCATGTTCACGCGGCTGTGGATTCTGTTCTTACCTAAGAACAAATCCCAGATAAGAGGACGCTGGTGAAACAACACAATCATGAAAACTGTGGAAGTGGGTTTTAAGAAGGAATTTCTTCTTAAGATCGGTTGGTGAATGAGGCCTGATGTCTGCCCAAAAGTCTCTGCAAGGTAATTATGGATCTATTAAATTTCAACAGTATTGAACACAACTGGAATAAAAACACGTTTTTATGCATTTCTTTCTATAATTAATGTTTTATCTGTTCAGAATCTCCTGATAGATTTTGATCTAGACAATATATAAAAAGCATATCACTGCTGTCGGTACAAACATTTTGGGCTTTTTTCAGCTTTTTGATATCATTTGAAAATGCCTGTTTCCCTTTATGTTGTATATAAGTTTCACGATGAATGGACCAACAGAAACAGCTCAAAATGACATGCAAAGACGCCTGGTTGCACTGATTTACAGTAAAAGTAAAGTATATTGTTCTTTCTCCTGTAAAGTTACCATTCTGGAGATACATTGTTTTGTTCCAACAACAGCGATATTGATATTTTTATGTGTGTACTTTTTTCATATTTTTTTATTTATTTAAATACTGAAAACATTTTCTGACCAAAATTCTCTGCAAGGCAATGGTGGATATTGTTGCTGTTGCAGAAAAACCTTGATCTCCTTTTTTGGCTGTACCGTTTTGCATCATTTGAAATCTCCAGTTTCCATTTATATTGTATAAAAAATGTATGATAAATTGACCAACAGACGTGGTCCAGAATTACTTGGAAAGAAATCTTGTTCCATTAACTTCTATGAAAGTTGCTATTTTGGAGCCAGTGGTTGACGCAGACATGTTTTTGTGTTTAATACAATTCATTTTCTGTCCTTTATTCATTATTTTACGTTTAAAACAGTATCTCAGCATTTTGGACCTGTTGAGTTTAGAAATCTATCTGCAGCTACAGCACTGGAGGTGGATTGTGGTTGCACATGCGGCCTAATGAGGTTATAACCTGTCTTTGCAGTGTTCAGGTTTATGGCTGTGTCTAAGTCAAGGTGAATCTGGGAGCGTGATGGTAATGACTTTATCAGGCTGCTCTGGAATGAGCGAGAGTGAGTTAGAGAGAGTGTTACTGAGGGGGGGTCCTGGGGGCAGATTGTCTGCTGCTTGGCTGAATGAAGTTATTTCCAGGGCTCTGTCCATCTGTTACCGTGGCAGCAGTGGTTGAGGCGTTGCCATGGTGAGGTCCACACAAAAGGGCGTGGCGTGGGAACGAGTGCAGGGGTCAGGAGTGAGGGTCTAAAGGTCAGGGGTCACAACCAGCTGGACAGCACAAGAGGAGATGAGGGTGAGAAAAGGGGGCGGGGCTTGTGCCGGGCTGGACACCGCTGGACGTTAACATTGAACTGTGCGCCGAGATGAAAGCAACGCGTATGTGAGCGAGAGGCCCTCTGTCCAGCTCTTTGGGGGGCTCCCCGTATTAGCCTCGCTGTGGTCCCTGCTGCCTAATCGCGCATAGCATTTGACAGGCAATTGACTCCGGTCAATGTCCACGCAAATGCGCCTATTGAACGATTCCGAAAAAACTGTGTCTGTGTGCGCCACCGCTCTGGACGGACAAGTGATACTCGCCCAAGACAATGCTCAGCCGTCGGCCAACGTTCTCCTCCCAGGCAGCACAAAAGGCTGAGGACATGCAGACGGTGGTGGCCCAGCTCTCTGTGCTGGAGGATGTGAGCCAAATAAACCACTTTTTACCCAAAGTTTGTGAATAACTGTTGGCTTTTCATCTCTACAATCATAAAACATCTTCCGTACATGTAGAGCAACAGTAAGATTCACAGACAGAACAAAAGATCATAATATCATAACTCAAGGCTTCCACCTATTTTTCAATATTTCTGCATAACTGTAGTTACTGAAATGTAGACATTCAAAGTGGTTTGGTGTTAAATAGTTCAGATTTTTTTACATAGGATCCAGGGGTCGCCATGGCTACAACACAAATATAGACACTTTATTTACAGTCCAATATCACCAGTGAACCTGTACGAGTCTTCTGACTCGTTTATATGGAATGATGCTAATGGTACAATAGTGAGAAATCTAGAAAAACAAATTCAGGTACTATTTTGCCTTAGAACACTCTGCATGTATCCCTCCACCATGAATGTACTCTAAAAATACATTTTAGACCAAAATTTGATCTCAAAACTATTTTTAAACAGTGTCCCAGGCATCAGGCAGTGAATTCATAACCACATCATGTAGTCATGGTCTGTGAGGGAGCTTTTAGAAGTTCCTGTCACCACCACTGTGAACAATTGACACCAAACTACTCTGAATGATGTTGTTTCATTCTTAACTATTCAACTATGCATTTAAAAAGAATCTGTTTCCTTTTAACATTTGGTTGAAATAGCTGTAATAGCTTTCTGAGGGCTAACTTTTAGAGGCATCAGGCTCTTCACAGGCACTATGAACAATTCTGACTTGGTAAATTTCGCTAGAACAGAGAATTTCACACCAAACCTCTCTGAACGACTCTGTATACATCTTAACCATTTAATTATGCAAAAAATTTAAATAACCTGTTCCCCGTTAACATTCAGTGCTTGGACCCCTAACAGAAACATTAATTCTCCTTAATTAAATAGATAAATGCAAACAAGATGCACTTATGCTTGCATGCTTGGTGTTCAACACTAGACAATTTATAGTTTATAACCTAACCTAAGAATATTTGATCAACAGTAAGTCTGCATCTGAACCTCAATGGTTGATGTCTATTGGGTAAACACAGCTAAGTTCACAAAGGAAACATCTCAGGGACATCAGCAGACACAGTGGAAGTCCCAGCAGGCTGAGCAATAAAAGCAGTGGATCAGTACGATATGGGGTGTCAGTAACAGGATTAAAGAGAACAATGTATTCTTAGTGCAGAGACACATTCAACACCTTTTATGGATCTGCAGGAACAAGACTCGGATCTGGAGCTTCGTGATAAAAGCCCTCCAGCTGACACGTCCAAGCCGCTTATAAGTTTAATGACAGAACGCTAAACGATACTGGAAGGTGGGCCTGATGTGACATCTTAATATAGTCCTTGTCAGTATTTTCTCTGTAGGTGACACGTTAAGCTCACAAAGCTCCAACTGTTTCAATAAAAATGACAACAAACTACAGCTGAGTCCCAATTCAGGGGCTGCATCCTGCATTTAAAGGCCAACTGCGTCACAGCGTCGACTAGGCTGTCCCATTTCGAAGGCTCCATCGTATGTGGCTGAGAAATGTGTCCTTCTTTTCCATGGCAATGAAAGATCCAACGAGTGGATCCTCCATCAGCCAACGTATCGCGTGGTTCCTTGCGTGCCTTCAAGGTTTCGAGAACATGGCAGCGTCATGGCGGAGCGAACAGAGGATGAGGAGACACTTTTAACCCTTAAGCAATTTGCAAAACGCTAGGTCACTTCTAGCCTTCATAACTTCAGAACGCTTTAAGATACAAACATGATCCACATGTCAGACCATTCATCAGACCCGCCTCTAATGAGCAAGCATGACATCTTTGAGCTGTGATGTCAGCATCAGTGAGTAATTTGGCTCAGAAAATCACCTAAAATCCTGATATTATTGTTCAGTTTTTTGGCCTTCATATTCCAACAAAGGGTTAAACCAGTGACAAGATTCACACATCAGGTCACTCATCGGACTCTTCCTCACCATCCAGAGTGATTTTATTGACCTGTGACCATCAGCCAGCCAGCAATCCAGCTCCACAATCACTCACAACCCACTCGCTACTGTTCTACTACATCTCTGCTCTTAGCCTTCATATTAATAATAAAAAATACATCTGCCTTAAGCTAATTGTGAATGAATCACCATCAAATTTATTACACTTTCAGCTCACAGACACTCCAGACTATTTCTGAAACAATAACTACAACTGTACTTGCTTTCAAGATCTTTATAATTAAAAAAAAGAAAGTTTGATCAGAAAATCACTCAATGACAGGTTCTTTAGCTGAACTCAATGACATATCTAGCCTAGAGTCTCCTGAAAATAACAACATATGGCATGTGTGACTGTCCCATGTAAATACTTTAGAATTGCAATTGTAATTGAATCAATAGGGATTGAAAATCCCTAAAATTTTAGGTTTCCAAGGGTTAAATGTAAGTATTGGATTTAAACTGAGTTGAATAGCTAACTATACAAATGTTAAATATAGCTAAAGTTTTCTGAAGCTAAACTTATGGTAATGTTTCGTTTTGTTTCAGGGAGCAAGGAGCTGACAGAGAGAAGCATCTCCAACTGTAATCAAATCAAATCAAACTTATTTGTGTAGCATTTTTACAACGGATGTTGTCACAAAGCAGCTTCACAGAATTTCAGAAAAGACAGAGTTTTAACAAGAATGTAATGTGAGCAAGCCAGGGGTGACGGTGGCAAGGAGAACCTCCCTCAGAGCTGAGGAAGAAACCTTGGGAGGAAGCAAGGCTCACCAGGGGGGACCCGTCCTCCTCTGGTCAGACTACTATTAGTAGTAGTAATAGCTGGGAGTCTATGAAAACATCAGTGTAGGGTGGGCAGCTAGTCCAAGGTAGGTGGCGGTAGCTGGGGCGTGGGCGGCTGGTCTGAAGTGGGTAGCAGGAGGGCTCAACAGTCAGTCGTCCAGTCGTTCAGTGTCCGGCCGGACATGTGGGCGGTTGTATACTCGGAAAAAAAGCAGGGAGAGGGAATTAGTTTTATTCTGTCTGTTTGTATGTAAAACAGTGTTTGTTTAATAAATGAAACAATAAAAAAAAACTAAAATCAAAGTTTCTTTAAAGAACTTTAAAAGAACTTGACTGAAGTGCGTGGGTGGGAACAGCGATGCTGTGATGCAAACAGGAAATCCACCGTAGAGCAGACCATTTCATTTAGCCTTCGTGGGTCTATGCAGTCTTTGAAGGACACACCTCCTATGAAGAATGCAGCCCCTGAACTGGGACACAGCTAATGTGCTCTTCTCCCTCAGGCTTGCACTGCACAAGTAAGAATTATCACCACTAATTTTGGGATCAACGTTACCTATGCCTGCTCAGTCCTCCAAGCCTTAAAGAACCATCTATTGAAAGGTTCTCTAGTGAACAAAAAGTTGTGTTGTTGGTTTGCACCAAGGAACACCATGGCAACCTTGTTTCTGAGAGTGAAAGTGAACGTCTAACCCCTTCAGATACCACAGATACCACAACCAAAAACAAAGCTTCATAAATGGTTCTTGACTTGTTGTTCTTTAAAAAGGATCTTCAGCCTCTACCATGTCATTTATAAAGAAAGGTTCTTTAAAGAAGCATCTATTGAAAGGTTTGTCAGGGAACCAAATGCCTAACATTAATCCTGAATCGGAGGCCTGATTGTTAAATTCAGAGGGTGGTTACTCACAGTGTAGTCGAAGGTACACGGTTAAAATGATGGTTCTTCACAGGTTCTTTAGTAAAGAAAATGACTCTCTATAGAACCATGAACACTCAGAGAACCCTTTCCATGATAAAAGTTTCTTTGCATCATGAAAACTTTCTTCAGGTTGATGTAGAATGTGCTGTAGATGGTTCTATATAGAACATTTTTGAAAAGAGTTCTATATAGCACCCAAAATGGTTCTTCTATTTTTCCAATACAATAGAAGAAACATTTTGGTGTCATACAGAACCCTTTTCAAAAAGGTTGTATATAGAAACATCTACAGCTCATTCTTAATAACACTTTCACGGTGGCCAGAAACCTTTAATCATACAGAGGGTTCTTTGAGAAAAGAACAATCTGTAGTGGTTTATGGTGCTAATAGTTTCCATAGGATTCAACTGGAATCAATTGGCATTAGCTGAACTAGTAAAAAACAAACCCAAAACCAAACCCTCTGCATGATTAGGGTTCTTTGCATGGTGAATGGTTCTTCGGATTGATGTAGAATGTGCTGTAGATGCTTCTCTGAAAGGTACTTTAGAGCTCTAAAAAGGGTTTGTGCTATTGCTATGATGTCAGGTTCGTTACAATAGTGCTGACTAGAACCCTTTTAGAAACGATGCTATATACAACCATTTCCAGCACGTTCTCCATTAATCTGAAGAACCATTTCACCATGCAAAGAGCCCTGATCGTGCAGAGGGTTCTTTGAATGTTCATGATTCTCTATAGAATCATTTTCTCTGGGACCATCATTTTAAGTGTGTACAGTGTTAGAAATAAGGATTCTGTGCAGGTACATTTTTCATTAATCAAGGCACAAACAATGTAAACATTCCCTCAAAGGTTCTACGGTGGTTTTAAGGTCTGATTGTGAACCTTAAATAAGTTTATCCAGGTGAAAAGTTCATGTTTGTACCTTTTCATAACCGAATGTTTTAAAACAGAACAGTAGAATAAAAGCCTGGAGACAAGACGGGCCCTTGAGGGTCCCACCCCGGTGACAAGAGGGATCCATTCCAGGTAACAGTTTAGTACCTTTATTTCTGAGAGTGTAGATAGATGCAAGTTCAGCTACAGAACCTAATCTTCTCAATTATAGTGTTGCAGTGTGGTCTAGTGAGGCCTGGCGCAGGAACAGGATCATGAGTGGAGTATCTAAAAGCCACAGAGGGCAGTGTGGGGGGGTGTGTAACGTTAAAAAAATATGATTTTGGCCTAAAACTTTTTTTTACTCCATGCAGGGTGGAGAGGTACATACAGGATGGTGTGAGGCCAGACAAAAAAACAGAAAACTTATTTTTTTAATTTTTCACTATTTTATCGACCTCAACCTTCCAGGAGACTTGTGTAGGTTCTCTGGTGGTTCTGGATAGTGAATAAAATGTCTATGTTTGTGTTGTAGTCATGGCGACCCCTGGTTCCTATCACCACCACTGTAAAGACATCTGAACCATTTCACACCGAAACCCCTCTGAATTACTGTGTTTATATTTCAATTATTAAAGCAATTTTTAAAAATTACGTGGAGTTCCCCTTTAAATACGGTGCAGGTATCATTCAGATCACTTTCTCTATGATCTTGCTTAGTGAAAACTACTTATCACATCTTTTATGCTGAATCTGTCTTTGCTACGATGAGTTAGTGAGTTCCTGAAGCAGCTCTCTCACTTCCTCTCGACTGATGAGGAACTTTTCACTTCACTTCCATCTTCAGCCGCTCCGTGTTGCTTTAACCTCTAACCCGTGAAGGACTGAACAATCGTGACTCTGGCAAAAAAGCGGGAAAACGTTTAAGGAGCAGACAGACAAAAGTGAGGAGCGCTAAGACAGGCTTGTCTGGCCTCAGGAAAACCCCGGAGGCCCTTAAAGCCATTTTCAGTCTCGCCTTTTACACGAGGGCCGTGTCAGTGCGGACGGGGGGCCCGGTGGGCAGAAGCGCTGAAAGAGAGCAAAAGAGCAGCGCATATGATTAGGCAGCAGGTCAGGCTGGAAGAGAAAGAGAAGGACCTTTACCTTGAACTCTGTCCACTCCGTCTGCAGTGCGGGGTCAGCGGGTGTGGCCTAGTGTGAGGGGTCTGGGCTAGAGGGAGGAGGGGCTTTTTTAATGTGATCCAAAGACATTAGTCATTGTCTGAAGCCCTCATCTGTCTATCTATCTATCTATCTATCTATCTATCTATCTATCTATCTATCTATCTATCTATGTCTGTCTGTCTGTCTGTCTGTCTGTCTGCCTATCTATCTATCTATCTATCTATCTATCTATCTATCTATCTATCTATCTATCTATCTATCTATCTATGTCTGTCTGTCTGTCTGTCTGTCTGCCTATCTATCTATCTATCTATCTATCTATCTATCTATCTATCTATCTATCTATCTATGTCTGTCTGTCTGTCTGTCTTTCTGTCTGTCTGTCTATCTATCTATCTATCTATCTATCTGTCTGTCTGTCTGTCTGTCTGTCTGTCTGTCTATCTATCTGTCTGCCTATCTATCTACCTATCTATCTGTCTGTCTGTCTGTCTGTCTGTCTGTCTGTCTATCTATCTATCTATCTATCTATCTGTCTGTCTGTCTGTCTGTCTGTCTGTCTGTCTGTCTGCCTGTCTGTTTATCTATCTATCTATCTATCTATCTGTCTGTCTGTCTGTCTGTCTGTCTGTCTGTCTACATATTCTACAGAAAACGCACTTCTGCTTATTTGCTGAATTTAATATTTTGGAAATGTCTAATATATTTTTCACAGGCCACTTTATTTTAATATATTAGATTATGTATAAGATTCATGGAGAACGTGCTGTACATGGTTCAATATAGAACCTTCTTGAAAAGGGTTCTATCAATGTTTACATGTAATACATTTAATACAAAACCCATAATAATGTGCGCGAAAACTAAACATTCTTAGAACCTTTTAGTCATGCCAAATCTTCAGTTTGATGGACAGCGTGCTGTAGACGGTTCTATACAGCACCGAAAAAAGGTTTTATGGGTCTATAAAGAACCATTTAATTTAATCAGAGACTCTCGAGGAACCATCATTTTCACGTGTGTATGCGATGCTACCTGAGGCTGGGGTGCATGGTCTGTGGTGCGGTGGTCTGAATGCTAGCTCGGTTATATTTATTAGTCTGCAGGCCCGTCTCCACAGGTAGTGATGAATTATCATGGGACTTCATGTTGTCTTAATAGCAATGCAGGCTACAGTGAGTGACTGTTACCTGTTAGAGGTAACAACAACAATATATCTCTAAACACTATTTAGAGAAAATGCACTCAAGCACAGCTGCATACTAAATCCATGTTGCCTGGTCCTACTGTGGGCCTTGGTGGGGGGGGTGGTCCCGGGTCGAGGGCGGCTCTAGGGTCACCGGGGGCCGTCTGAGGGGGGTGTTAGGGGCAGACGGCTGTGTTGGATAGATTTGGGAGCAGATGCCCAATATGCAGCTGTCTGTAATGGAATCGAGTGATATTGAATTGGCCGAGCGATTAGCATCGGGACAAAGGCCGCTCTTTCCCGCCTGTGGCTCAGGGGTCATGGGAGGTGGGCTGAACTTGAAGAGGGGAGTCTGAGCGAGAGAGAAAGAGAGGGAGAGAGAGACGGGGGGTCAGCAACAGCCACGCTGGACACCTCGGAAGCGATTATGCCAGATTACAGCCACGATCGGATTGGATGTATTTAAGAAGGCCTGAACAGAACATGTGCACATGTACAAACTCCATGACCGTCAGTGTGCGCTGAAGTTTGGAGCCGCACGTCAGATTAAGAGCTGCTTTTGTTTTTATTATTAACGTATTAGTAATGTATCGCCGCTGTCCAAAGAACATCTCCATTCTTGTGAATTTTTATTTCCGACTTCATTTAAACACGGCTTTTACATTGCGTACATTGTGTGAACATTTCCTGAAGAAATGAAATGCTCCAAATTCAGTTGGAATAAAATCTATGTACATTAACTTAAATTGAAAGTTAAAGAAATTTTTTGCCCTTTTCTGTCAATGTACCAATTTGGAGAGACATGTTTTCTTAGGACAGCATTAGTATAAAGCGTAGATTGACCTTGATGCTGTACGGCCTCGTCGGTCATTTCTGAACCTTCTCCAGCTCCGGTCACTGTTCTGGACACATTTAACTGTTTTACATTTTAGAACCAAATCATCTCATGGACCAGGACCATAACTCACTCACTCTCTCATTCACTCACTCACTCATTGCTTGTCCACTAGGGGCACTACTGGCACGCTATAGTGTTAGAAATAAAGGTTCTGTGTAGGTAAATTTTTCGTTCATCAAGGTACAAATAGTGTAAAGATACAGCAATGGTTAGATTGTGGGTCTGATTGTGAACCTTAAATAAATGTTTCCAGGTGAAAAGTTTGTATTTGTACCTTTTCATAACTGATAGTACAGAACAGTAGAATAAAAGACTGGAGGCGAGGCCTTGAGAGTTCCACCCCAGTGACAAGAGGGGCACTGACCCAGAGACAGTTTAGGACCTTTATGTTTGTAAATGAAGTTATTTACAAAATTTTACAAATGAGCAATACTTTATTTGGACAGCCCTCTGTACACACTACCTACTAAATTCACCTTAGTTTTCTCTCATCCTGATCCTAATCCTAACCTTAACCTCAATGTTACACGTAAAACTAACCTTTCCCTTGGTCTTAACTATAATCCTGGTTCAAATCCTAACTCTGACCCCAAAGCTGTTGAGAAGCAGTTCACTAGATAGGATGTTAACAATTTGGGGGTCCAAATTAGGGGGGGCACCCAAATAAAGTCAAACCTATGAAAGATTCAGCTAACAACTGCCGTGTGGTCAAAACCCGGCCACTGGGTGATACGACCTACACCAGGGTACGAGTATAACCGACAGTGAGTAGCAACTAATACTCTCTTCTATGTAATCAAAGACATTTTTATTTTCTAATAATAATTAGTGACTATTTGCTATAATAGCTTTATCAATGGCTAATTTCTAATTCCTCATTATTTTGGCATTTCATTTTACAGGCTAGCAATACAGAGAGAGCCTATTTGAAGCCAAACACATGACACATGTTTATTCTGGCTAATATAAATGTCTCACTTTGGGGCTTTCTGGTCCGTTCTGTCATCACAGCCTTCAATGATCTGTTTATTGTGGAAAGTCATATTGTGATAATGATAGTGAGACAATTTATTGTCTTATTTATTAATTTAAAAAATGGTTCTGTATAAAAAGTGTAAATAAGCTTTTTTTTTAAAGTTTAATGAATCTCCACATAATCTGAACATTTTCCTAGAACTGTACATTCAAGTCAAGAACCATCAAGAAGCCTTTAGTTTTTTAAAGGGTGCCCTCTAGAAGGAATGACATCCTTGGTGAAGATGA
Organism: Pygocentrus nattereri; assembly: GCF_015220715.1. Taxonomy (NCBI): domain Eukaryota; kingdom Metazoa; phylum Chordata; class Actinopteri; order Characiformes; family Serrasalmidae; genus Pygocentrus; species Pygocentrus nattereri. The sequence goes on from NC_051221.1 coordinate 6,581,658, forward strand.
CAGACGATACCTTTATACTGTAGATGATTTCTGCCTGAACCATATAATTGATAAACATTTATTCTCAAAACACATTTGTTACAGTTGCTGGTGCCTGAAAATCTGAACACTATATAGTTTATATGCTATAGGCCTGTTTCTCTGATAGGGATTAAGCCTAGTTCTGGACTACATTTCCCTGCCAACTGAGAATTTCCATTCAGAAAGCTGTGGAGTGCAGGACTAGGCCTAATCCCTGTCTGGGAAACGGACTGCGATTGTCCCAAAGTTTGGGGACACCTGCCTCTGCAGCGTTTCTTCTGAAATGAAGGGTATTAATAATGAGTTTGTGCTGCAGTACCAGCCGCCACTCTTCTGGGTAGGCTTTACGCTAGAGGTTGGAACATTGCTGTGAGGATTTGATTGAGCATTAGTGAGTTCCTGACGTTAGACGGTTCTCGTAATGAGAAATATTGGATATTTTGATAGTTTGACTAGATTTAGCCAATGCATCTAATATTATAACGATTTTTCATTCATCATAGATAACGTGCTTGCCAAGATGTCATTTTAATGCAGTGTATGAAACAGCATTATTGTAGTTAAACATTGTCCAGTTTTTATTTTTATTTAGTTTTTAATTTTGTTGTGTAAATTAGTGTCTGTCTGTCTGCCCTGCGATAGACTAGCGACCTGTCCAGGGTGTTTCCAGCCCCCCTCCAACGATTGCTGGGATAGGATCCAGCTCCCCCTGCAACCTAGAAGTGGCTTAGAAAATGTGTCTGTGTGTATTTCAGTTGAGTTTCAGTGAATTTTAAAGGTGCAGTTTTAGTTTAGTTTGTATGTAGTTGCAGTTTGAAGATGTTTGGTAAGTGTAGAACAGAATTAACACAACTGTAGACTCCAGCTTTCCTTACAGAGGTCCAAACACAGGAAGACTCCACTTCTAAACTCTTATTCACACACTGAAAAAAAAACTCGAAAACTAAAGACTTTTAGAAAAACTAAAGAAAACTTTTTTCTCACTAATTCCATTTCTTATCTTTTCGCACTTGCCTATAACCTCCCTCATACCTTCAGTGTCTGACCCTGCCATTGTCCAGCATTTCTTACGTAAACTGCTCTGCCTCAACATATAACCTGCCCTCAGTCTGTTATGCTCCTTCATTTGACCTCCCATATACTGCCTTGCCTTATTGTATGTATTACTGTGCTCTTGTTGTCTGTGTTAAGTGTGTTATCTATGTACTCTGAATTGTAAGCGTCTTTGGGTCCTTGATAAAGCGCTATATAAAAATAAAGAAATATTATAATTATTATTTCATTGTAGTTAGTTTTGCACTGAACATTATACGTTTTAATTTCATTTTCATGTTTTTTAAAAAGAGTCATTTGTATTTTTATTTGTTTCTTTTTTTACATTTTTAATTTAATTTGTATTACAACAAGCCCAGTTTTTCACTGATAGCTTTCATTTTACTAATTGTTTTGTTTATCTCTAACAAACCTGGTAGGAAACATGTAATGATGGACTCCGTCAGACACCTGGAGATTTTACACTACGCTTTGGCTCCCTCTGCCAGACAAAAAGACCACAGTGGCCATCCCAAACTGCCCCGACTCATTTTTACATCTGCTCCATTAGTGAGCACTAAAGACCCTGAATGGTCTAGAGTGATTCTGTATGGAAGGATGACCTCAGATCTCTCTGACCACCCCCCCCCCCCCATGTTTCAACTCTATGAAAAGCTTTTGTAGGAATGTTTCCCTTAATTTGCTGCTTTTCTGTTGTTTTTTTAGGTTCACTGTGCTAAAAAAAGGTTTTGAGCAGAAGAAGCTGAGAAAGTGGGCCTTGAGGTGGAAAAGGTTGAGAACCCCTGTGTTAGAGAAATACACGGGAAGTGATTTCTTTAGATGGATCAACGCCTACCTCATCCTGTTACATCAAATCTGGTTAGCTTCCTGAATATATTCAATCCCATTTCTTCTTTTTACACCCACCCCTTGTTTTTCAGTGTCACCCTGACTCCTTGGAACTGAGTTACAGGGCAGTGAGATCTTCTCTCTGAAATGGGACCCTCAAATAAAAACAGCATCACTTCATTAACAGCTACTAGCACTTCTCTGTAGGCGACCCTGCCCGTCTGCAGTGACAGCAGAGGAGGGTAAAGTTCAGCTCCTCACTGCTGGACTTTAGTTACATTTAGGGATCATACACCTTCAAAGAGGGGCAATTATTTATTATCACCCACCCCTAATTCTTCAGTGATATGAAGCTGAAGCTCAGGTATTTTTCAGCTTCTCGTTTGAATTTTCCCGTTCCACCTTAAATGGTGCAGCAGTTACATTCTGGCACTTTAGGCGTCAGAACTGCTGGACTATTTAAGGTGGAACAGGAAAGTTAGCTAGTTAGCTTCTGAGACATTAGCATACTATTAACGATATTTATGCTTGTTATGAAGAAAATGACCAAAATAGACTGAAAGGACAATAAACTAAGATAAAACAGTGATTATCGTACAACCCCATTTCCAGAAAAGTTGGGACGCTGTGCAAAATGTAAATAAAAACAAATTGCAATGATGTGCAAATCATTTAAAAACTGTAATTGAAAACAGTACAAAGGCAACACATCAAATGTTGAAACTGAGAAACTGTATTTTTTTGTTTTAAATATTTACACATTTTGAATTTGATGCCAACAACAAGTTCCAAAAAAGATGGGACAGGGGCAGCAAAAGGCTGGTAGTATTGTGTAATGCTGAAAAAACACCTGGTGGTTGATTGGCAACAGGTCAGTAACATGATTGGGTGTAAAAGCATCTCAGAGAGGCGGAGTCTTACAGAAGTAAAGATGGGGAGGGGTGCGTCACTCTGTGAAAGACTGCATGATCTGCATGATCAAATAGTGCAACAATTCAAGAAGAACGTTTCTCAACATAAAATAGCAAAATTGTCTATGGTACATAATAACATTAAAAGATTCAGAGAATCTGGAGAAAACTCTGTCTGTAAGGGATGAGGCCAAAAAACAGTATTTGCTGGCCGTGATCTTTGGGCCCTCAGGCAGCACTGCATTAAAAACAGACATGATTCTGTAGTGGAAATCACTGCATGGGCTCAGAAGCACTTCTGAAAACCACTGACTGTGAACACAGTTCATCACTGCATCGACAAACGCTGTTAAACTCTAAAACACAAAGAAGAACCCAAATATAAACAGGATCCAGAAACGCTGCCACCTTCTCTGGGCCGGAGCTCATTTAAAATGGACTGAGGGGAAGTGGAAAAGTGTCCTGTTGTCCGACGAATCAACATCTGAAGATCTTTTTGGAAATCCTGGACAATGTGTCCTCCAGGCTAAAGACCACTAGCTTGTTATCAGTGCACAGTTCTAAAGCCAGTGTTCATGATGATTTGGGGGGCATTAGTGCACATGGCATGGGTGAAGTGCTCATCTGTGAAAGCACCATTAATGTTGAACGATATATACATGTTTTGGCAAAATATGCTGCCATCCAGACGACGTCTTTTTCAGGGAAGGCCTTGATTATTTCAGTAAGATGATGTCAAACCACATTCTGCATGTACTACAGCAGCATTGCTCCACAGTAAAAGAGTACGGGTGCTGAACTGACCTGCCTGCAGTTCAGACCTGTCACCACTGAAAACATTTGGTAAATTATGAAATGAAAAATAATAAATGAGCCCCTGAAACTGACAAGCAGCTGAAATCCTGTAACAAACCAGACCAGGAAAACATTTCACTTTTAGAACTACAGCAGCATCTCTTCAGTTCCCAACAGAGGTGGACGAAGTACACAAACCATGAACTCGAGTTAAAGCAGAGATGCCCAAGGTAAAATATTCCTCCAGTAAAAGTAGAAGTTCCTCCCTTTAGACCTCCACTTGAGTAAAAGTACTAAAGTATTTCCCTTCAAATGTACTTAAGTATAAAGTAAAAGTACTAAAAGAGTAATTCTGGCTCTGATCTGGTCCTGTTATCATTTTTATAACCAGACTGGCTTCATGAACTCATTTCAGGTGAAAGTCCTCCAGCGTCTCTCTTGGTAAACCAGTCTTTTAATAGAACGTCATTAATTAGTGACGCTGACGTCTATTAAAATGATCAGAAGCACAAAACACTGAAGGTAAACAGTTTCCATCAGGGAGAACCGAGTGGCTCTGAAATCACTTTTTACACACAAGCAAAGTTTCAGTTTCAGATTTATTTACAACTTAGTTCCAAGTTTAAGTTGAATAAAAACTGGCTTTAAACTCAGGATCACAGATGAGCTCCTTTACTATGTTGATCTGTAGGCGTCTGTTCATAAACATAAACCAGCCCAAACTCATTTACTATAAAATGAAATGGTGTTTGTAGAAATTCAGAAAAAAGCCGCGTCAGTCTCGACTGCATATGTGGACATATTTCTATATTGAGCTCTATTTACACAAAGTTAGGTTAGTTCATCATTTATGTTGAACAGACTCTCCCAAAGTTTTACGCTGCTGCGCTGACGTTGAACCGCGTGCTGCACTGGGTCGGTATGACCAACAGGTCAAAACCAGCTCTAAACAAAGTGACCGCTGGGCCCTGATTGGTGCTCTGGCTTTGCGCTTCTTTCGTTTTGACATGTTACGTTTTTATACACACAGAAACCAAAAGGAACGACAGATTTCTCAGAATGTAGGAGGAAAAAGTCGGATATTAGACTCTGAAATGTAGTGGAGTGAAAGGAAAAAGTCGCTCAAAATGGAAAAACTTAAGTAAAGTACAGATACACAAAAAAACTACTTAAGTACAGTAATGAATTACATTTACTTAGTTACTGTCCACCACTGGTTCCCAAACACTTACAGAGTGTTAAAAGAAGAGGTGATGAAACACAGTGGTAAACAGGCCCCCGTCCCAACATTTTTGAAACATGTTGATGGCATCAAATTCAAAATGGGCAAATATTTTTCAAAAAACAATCAGATTTCTCATTTTCAACATTTGATTTGTTGTCTTTGTAGCTTTTCTTTAAAAATATGATTTACATGACTTACACATCATTGCATTCTATTTTTATTTACATTCTGCACAGCCTCCCAACTTTTTGGGAAATTGGGTTGTAAATTCTCAAATTGTCCCGTTTGGAGGGCCATGTAGCCCTAACACTTCACCCTACCCCTCTATCTCAACAAGAATTGGGACACCCTACTCCTAGACCAGGGATGGGGGGAGTAGCTATAAAAATATTAGCAGCTAGCAGCTGTAGCTGTTTTGTGTAGCTATAGCGAAATTTATCACTACAATTTTGCTACAGGCTTGAGTCAATCCACGCAAAATGAACCACAGAACGCAGTCGTTCACTGAGCTGGTGGTGACTGTGCAATCCTGACTGATCCACTCAGACCAGCGCAACACACACTAACACACCACCACCACATCATTGTTACTGCAGTGCTGAGAATGACCCACCACCCAAACAGTACCTGCTCTGTGAGGGTCCATGGGGGTCCTGACCCCTGAAGAACAGGGTAACAGAGTATCAGAGAAACAGATGGACTACAGTCTGTAACTGTAGAACTACAAAGACCAGCTATACAGTAAGTGGAGCTGATAAAGTGGACAGTGAGTGTAGAAACAAGGAGGAGCTCATAATGTTATGCCTGATCAGTGAATACCAGAGTCTCACAGTCCTGTCATCTTTATTTATCTCGTAACTGAAGATAATAACACAGCGCAACCCAGAAATACCTTCCTGTACGACTCTAAGAGTTACCGACTAACTCAGGTCGTTACTTTTACTGCATATATCGTTCTGTTTTCCCCACAACGACCCCCTTCTTGTTCTCTGTCTTCCTATTTCTCCTGAAACCTTTCAATTTCATCACATTTTCACTACTAACAACGGAAAAGCGTCCCAGAGAAGGAAGGAGAGCGGCTTTATATTCATTCAGGAACTTGTGATCGTCTCCCCGCGAGATTTGGGGGTCAGCAGTTGCGGCGGCCCAGGGGAGATCTCGCGATATTTCCTCGCTTGACTAAACGCCACGTCGGTTTTCGGAAAGTAGGAGAGCATCAGCTGTGCAGCGGGTTCTGGCGGTTTTGAGGAAATCCTTCAGACGAATAGCCTTACGGTGCCGAGCGCGGTCAGCAGACAGGTGAGTCCATACGAGCTCAACGCCCAAACGGAGGACTGCTGACTTGTTTTTGTCCAGCAGCGACATGTAGTTAAGCTAGCAGGCTATCGTTAGCCGCTCTATCATAATAAGCCATGTAGCCTGTTAGCAGGTCCACTTTCATCACTGTGCTCGTAAGAGTTCTGCATGCTGGCATTGGCAGAGCGCACACATCATTTTCAGTGCGCAGTGTAGGCAACAGCACAGCACAGCCTCGGCTTTGTTCCTCCCAGACCCTGTAGCCACAGATTAGCTGCACTGTTTGAATGAAGCAAACGGAAACTGGGGGTTTAAGGCTTTAAGACGGGCTGTGACTGACCTAAACTGGGGGTTTAAGGCTCTAAGACGGGCTGTGACTGACCTAAACTGGGGGTTTAAGGCTCTAAAACTGGCTGTGACTGACCTAAACTGGGGGTTTAAGGCTCTAAGACGGGCTGTGACTAACCTAAACTGGGGGTTTAAGGCTCTAAGACGGGCTGTGACTGACCTAAACTGGGGGTTTAAGGCTCTAAAACGGGCTGTGACTGACCTAAACTGGGGGTTTAAGGCTCTAAGACGGGCTGTGACTGACCTAAACTGGGGGTTTAAGGCTCTAAGACGGGCTGTGACTGACCTAAACTGGGGGTTTAAGGCTCTAAGACGGGCTGTGACTGACCTAAACTGGGGGTTTAAGGCTCTAAGACGGGCTGTGACTGACCTAAACTGGGGGTTTAAGGCTCTAAGACGGGCTGTGACTGACCTAAACTGGGGGTTTAAGGCTCTAAGACGGGCTGTGACTGACCTAAACTGGGGGTTTAAGGCTCTAAGAGGGGCTGTGACTGACCTAAACTGGGGGTTTAAGGCTCTAAGAGGGGCTGTGACTGACCTAAACTGGGGGTTTAAGGCTCTAAGACGGGCTGTGACTGACCTAAACTGGGGGTTTAAGGCTCTAAGACGGGCTGTGACTGACCTAAACTGGGGGTTTAAGGCTCTAAGACGGGCTGTGACTGACCTAAACTGGGGGTTTAAGGCTTTAAGAGGGGCTGTGACTGACCTAAACTGGGGGTTTAAGGCTCTAAGACGGGCTGTGACTGACCTAAACTGGGGGTTTAAGGCTCTAAGACGGGCTGTGACTGACCTAAACTGGGGGTTTAAGGCTCTAAGACGGGCTGTGACTGACCTAAACTGGGGGTTTAAGGCTCTAAAACTGGCTGTGACTGACCTAAACCGGGGGTTTAAGGCTCTAAAACTGGCTGTGACTGACCTAAACCGGGGGTTTAAGGCTCTAAGACAGGCTGTGACTGACCTAAACTGGGGGTTTAAGGCTCTAAGACGGGCTGTGACTGACCTAAACTGGGGGTTTAAGGCTCTAAGACGGGCTGTGACTGACCTAAACTGGGGGTTTAAGGCTCTAAGACGGGCTGTGACTGACCTAAACTGGGGGTTTAAGGCTCTAAGACGGGCTGTGACTGACCTAAACTGGGGGTTTAAGGCTCTAAGACGGGCTGTGACTGACCTAAACTGGGGGTTTAAGGCTCTAAGACGGGCTGTGACTGACCTAAACTGGGGGTTTAAGGCTCTAAGACGGGCTGTGACTGACCTAAACTGGGGGTTTAAGGCTCTAAGACGGGCTGTGACTGACCTAAACTGGGGGTTTAAGGCTCTAAGACGGGCTGTGACTGACCTAAACTGGGGGTTTAAGGCTCTAAGACGGGCTGTGACTGACCTAAACTGGGGGTTTAAGGCTCTAAGACGGGCTGTGACTGACCTAAACCGGGGGTTTAAGGCTCTAAGACGGGCTGTGACTGACCTAAACCGGGGGTTTAAGGCTCTAAAACTGGCTGTGACTGACCTAAACCGGGGGGTTTAAGGCTCTAAGACGGGCTGTGACTGACCTAAACTGGGGGTTTAAGGCTCTAAGACGGGCTGTGACTGACCTAAACTGGGGGTTTAAGGCTCTAAGACGGGCTGTGACTGACCTAAACTGGGGGTTTAAGGCTCTAAGACGGGCTGTGACTGACCTAAACTGGGGGTTTAAGGCTCCAAGACGGGCTGTGACTGACCTAAACTGGGGGTTTAAGGCTCTAAGACGGGCTGTGACTGACCTAAACTGGGGGTTTAAGGCTCTAAGACGGGCTGTGACTGACCTAAACTGGGGGTTTAAGGCTCTAAGACGGGCTGTGACTGACCTAAACTGGGGGTTTAAGGCTCTAAGACGGGCTGTGACTGACCTAAACCGGGGGTTTAAGGCTCTAAGACGGGCTGTGACTGACCTAAACCGGGGGTTTAAGGCTCTAAAACTGGCTGTGACTGACCTAAACCGGGGGGTTTAAGGCTCTAAGACGGGCTGTGACTGACCTAAACTGGGGGTTTAAGGCTCTAAGACGGGCTGTGACTGACCTAAACTGGGGGTTTAAGGCTCTAAGACGGGCTGTGACTGACCTAAACTGGGGGTTTAAGGCTCTAAGACGGGCTGTGACTGACCTAAACTGGGGGTTTAAGGCTCTAAGACGGGCTGTGACTGACCTAAACTGGGGGTTTAAGGCTCTAAGACGGGCTGTGACTGTCCTAAACTGGGGGTTTAAGGCTCTAAGACGGGCTGTGACTGACCTAAACTGGGGGTTTAAGGCTCTAAGACGGGCTGTGACTGACCTAAACTGGGGGTTTAAGGCTCTAAGACGGGCTGTGACTGACCTAAACTGGGGGTTTAAGGCTCTAAGACGGGCTGTGACTGACCTAAACTGGGGGTTTAAGGCTCTAAGACGGGCTGTGACTGACCTAAACTGGGGGTTTAAGGCTCTAAGACGGGCTGTGACTGACCTAAACTGGGGGTTTAAGGCTCTAAGACGGGCTGTGACTGACCTAAACTGGGGGTTTAAGGCTCTAAGACGGGCTGTGACTGACCTAAACTGGGGGTTTAAGGCTCTAAGACGGGCTGTGACTGACCTAAACTGGGGGTTTAAGGCTCTAAGACGGGCTGTGACTGACCTAAACTGGGGGTTTAAGGCTCTAAGACGGGCTGTGACTGACCTAAACTGGGGGTTTAAGGCTCTAAGACGGGCTGTGACTGACCTAAACCGGGGGTTTAAGGCTCTAAAACTGGCTGTGACTGACCTAAACCGGGGGTTTAAGGCTCTAAAACTGGCTGTGACTGACCTAAACCGGGGGTTTAAGGCTCTAAGACGGGCTGTGACTGACCTAAACCGGGGGTTTAAGGCTCTAAAACTGGCTGTGACTGACCTAAACCGGGGGTTTAAGGCTCTAAAACTGGCTGTGACTGACCTAAACCGGGGGTTTAAGGCTCTAAGACGGGCTGTGACTGACCTAAACCGGGGGTTTAAGGCTCTAAGACGGGCTGTGACTGACCTAAACCGGGGGTTTAAGGCTCTAAGACGGGCTGTGACTGACCTAAACTGGGGGTTTAAGGCTCTAAGACGGGCTGTGACTGACCTAAACTGGGGGTTTAAGGCTCTAAGACGGGCTGTGACTGACCTAAACTGGGGGTTTAAGGCTCTAAGACGGGCTGTGACTGACCTAAACCGGGGGTTTAAGGCTCTAAGACGGGCTGTGACTGACCTAAACCGGGGGTTTAAGGCTCTAAGACGGGCTGTGACTGACCTAAACCGGGGGTTTAAGGCTCTAAGACGGGCTGTGACTGACCTAAACCGGGGGTTTAAGGCTCTAAGACGGGCTGTGACTGACCTAAACTGGCCTAAATCTGCACAGTGAGGACTGTTTAAACCAAGCCATTCTCTATCCTCACTTAGGTGTAATGCATTTACTGACATAAGGTTTGAATTAGGGCACCCAGGCTGAGATTTCTCCTTCTAAACATGAGCCCTGAGGTCTATGAGGCTGTTGGACTGTAACATGCATTGTATTGTTCCATCTCTCTTATGTGCGTTTATAATCATAAACTGGCAGCATATGAGCTCGAAAAAGCCGAGAATCACTGATGGAGCCGTGCTTAAATACTTTCTTTGTGTGGCTTTTGTCATAAAAGCAGTTAGTTGTCGATTTATGGATGAAATTAGACAAGTGTGTCCTTCCTCAAGGTTTTTTTCTAGCTTGCCTGAAGCTCCAGTATAGTTTCTGCTGCTGGGTGCCAGTTTACAGTGACAGACCTCACCCACTTAAACGTGGCAATGTTTGCTCCATGGCACCATTTCCTGCTCCAGGATTGTGAAGTGGATGCTTTGTTTTCATTCCTGTCCAGGTGAGATGAGGGCCCTTCCTCTGTCTGTGCTGCTGCTGGTGTTTGGGTTAGCAGTGTTAACATTCCAGCTAACCGGTGCTCACGACCACGGTCATGCCCACTCGCATGGCCATCACAGACACCACCATGAGCATTCTCATGGTGAGGGTGGTTGCCATGGGCACCATCATGGGCATTCTCATGGCGAAGGTGGTTGCCATGGACACTCCCATGGTGATGGTGTGAAGATGCACCACGGTGCCAGCAAGTGGAGCGCACAAGCAAACATGCAGCATACAGAGGAGGAGGAGCTTCAGCACGACCACGGACATGACCTCGACCACGGACATGACCTCGACCACGGACATGACCTCGACCACGGACATGACCACGACCACGGACATGACCACGACCACGGACATGACCACGGACATGACCACGGACACGACCACGGTCATTCACACGACCACGGTCACTCACACGACCACCGGCACACCCACAGCCATGGTACCGGTGAAGAGAGGGTGAAGAGAGATGCGGAGGGCGAGAGACGGAACACGGTGGAGCTGTGGATGCAGGTAAAAACTATAAAACTGCACACAATAATAGCAACAGTTCATCAACAGACAGTTGCCTGAGGTGATCATATCACAGTCTAATAATCTGATGTGACTATGCTGGCCTTTGCATTTATTCTATGCAATATGAAATAACCAACACTATATAAGCACATATATATATATATATATATATATATATATATATATATATATATATATATATATATATATATATATATATATATATATATATATATATATATATATTGCTGTTGATACTTTGGCCTTTCTGTTTAACATAGTTAGCTGGTGAAGCAGCGGTGCAACTCTGGGAGGGTGATGTGGCAAACCTATCATATCACAATACCTTTGACGCAGACACAGTGCACTAGTAGTGCCACATTTAAAAATGCCGTCAAAAACTAGCTATCATACAGTTAAACTGGACAAAATGACGCTTTCTTTAATGAAACATACAGCTGTTCAGTGTACTTTAAGTACAAGTAACATCCGCAATATGCCCACAATAACCTATTGTCATATTACCCACCTCTAATTACTAACAAAGCCTTGTTTATCAGCTTGATATGACCTGGAACACTAGCCTGAAGAGTTTGCTAGTCCCCAAGCTTATCAAGCAGTAGTGATCTCAGCCATTCTGGTATCACATACCCACATACACCAACCATGACAAGCTTGAAATGAAGGCTGGTTTGTGCCACATATTTTAGCAAAGTATACTCAAGAACAGAATATGGCCGTTAGTCCAAAATACTGAGCGCATTCACACACATTCAACCCCCAAACACACACACACACACACACACACACACACACACACACATGCTGGAATTTAGAGATGATGTTGGTTTAATATTTAACATGTCGTCGTCGTCGTCGTTGGTGGTGGGTGCTCTGCTGACAGTCTGGTTTGGTTATTAGTATTGACACCTGCAGTGAAACCCAAGTAAGAAAGTATCACTTCCTATGGTTTTTACCAGTTCAACTGATGCCGGCTGATTTCAGTTGAATCCTATAGAAACTGTTAGTACCGTAAACCACTGCACTCTTAAAAAAAGGTGGTTCTCATAGTTTCGTTTGTAAGCAGATGTTTTCTACATAAAGCATGAATAAAGGATACATTGCACCATGAAAGGGTCCTTGGGAATGCGCTCTAGATGGTTCCTTATTTGAAAAGATCGATATAGCGTCAAAAAAGGTTCTTCTGTTGTTACAGTATCAAGCTTATAACAAGAGAACCCTTTTGGGGTTCAAAAGGTTATGTAGAGGACCATCTACAGCACATTCTCCATGAAACTGAAGAACCCTTTCAGGATGCAAAGAACACTTTAGTCATGCAACGGGTTCTTTAAGTGTTCATTGTTCTATATAGAACAGTTTACTAAGGAATCCTTAAACAATCTGGACTGAAATTTCCTATAGGAAGAATATATGCATTAGTTTCATAGTAGTTACTGAATAATTCATATTAATTATTTATTCATAGCATTTGTAGTATTCGCTTTACAGTGCAGTTAACAGTCACTGAGTTTCTACATTACCTCATACAAAACCAGAAAATGGGCACATTATATAACTTCTGTAAGATAATATTTGACCAGCAGGCTGTTCAGTCTGATTCTGAAGAGGGAGAGTTACTGCAGGACTTGAGTCATAGTTCTGAACGGGTCGTTCAGCCTTTCGAGTGAGCTGTTAGGCCGGAAGCTGAGGCAGAACAGCTAAACAAACTGGAATTAGCCAGAAACAAACAATATACAGTTCAGCAAACAAAATCTGCTGTGAGAAGCTTTATAGACTAACTGGAACAAAACCACACGCAGTTTAATCTGGTAAGTATTGGAAAAACTGAGCTGAACCTGATATTGCCAATGTTTTGTGGCTCTATCTGTAACACAAAGTTAACACTTTTTTGGCAGAAGGACTTCCCAAAAAAGCCGTTTAACACAGGTTGTGTGTTTTTGAAAATAGTCAAGGCTGTAATGATCCATTGTAATCCCCGTCAGCTTGTACCTACAGCTAAATCAAAGGCGTGAGTTTATTTGCTGTAACGTGCTTCCTGTGTTGTATTACTTAAAGTAGTTAATGAATAAATCGTATTAGTTAAAGAATAAGTTATAGCTCTTATTTACTGAGTAATTAGTAATATTTGTTGAATAATTCATAAAACTTACTTAATAATTTATAGCAGTCAGTGAATAATTTGTTACAAAATAATTTGTAGTAGTTGCTGAATAATTAATAACTTACTCAGTATTTCATAGTAGTTACTGAACAATTGGCAGTAGTTACTGAACAATTGGTAGTAGTTACTGACCCTGAATAATTCATTATAATTACTGAAAAGTCTGTAGAAGATACTAGTAAACTGAATAATGGGCATGCATAATTATCCAGCTGACTTTAATATGAATTCAATGCATTAATATGAATGTTATGCATTGGTGTGCATAGAAATGAGAATGCTTGTCTGATCAAATCTGATCAAGCTGTTTAAAGTGTAGTTAGTCCAGAGGAAAAACTCACATGCAAATTTTGGCTCAGAATCTCATATTGACGCATCATTTCGTGGATTGGCGAGAAACGTACGTTGTGTATATTTACAGGCTTTGTGTATGTATGTATTTATAAACAGTTGGATTACATTTAACATCTGTGCCTATCACATTCACTCTGTTCTCTGTTCCGTTGATGGGACGTTGCTTCCATCGTTTACGTTGTGAAGCTTCATCAGCATTTCCTGTTATTTGAACACTTGATTTACCAGGACTTCTAGCGTCCTTGTAGCTTACACAAAAACACATTGTTCCTCAGAAAGCTGACCTGAGTTGTGCTGTGCTTTTGGTGAAATTGGGACCGTGCAGAATGTCTATCAGTGTAAAGATGTGGTCCCTCCGTTCCAGTCGTTCCATGGTTGGTGGTTTAGTGGTTGGATTTTTTCAGCTTGTTATGATGTGCAGGCTGAAGTTCGCTCCAGTTTCGTAAATGTGTCAAGAAAAAAAACCGAGCAAAATCAAGAGTAGTGGCATTTATGACTGGGTTGGGCGGTAACCACTTGAAACCAAGCCTGCAGGGCTACTTTCATAATCGATTAGTTGTTTTTATGAATTGTTTAGTTACAATGTGCAAACCTGCAGGTATTAGCCTGGCACAAAAAGCCAGGTAAAAATAGCCTTTTTTCCATTTATTAAAACTCTTTAATAAATCTCTTCTTTCATGTTATATAAAACGGGCTGTCATCAGTAGTACAGCAACACATTTTCTGCATTGCTCCTGAAAACTGCAGAATGCAGAAACGAAGAAAAATCTATTTGTTTATGACCGTGGAAAATGGGGCTTTCCTGTGTTTCTTCTCTAATCATAAAGCATAAATAAAAAGCTTCTGTGTGGTCGATAACCTATCAAATCTCATTATATATTTATAGGTGTCAGCTGTGTTTGATACGGAGATCTACATTAAACATTATAATGTGTTCATGAACTGTCCCCTTAAAAACCTGCTACCGCGTGTAGTCACATGACTCTGCTACCTCCACACAGCAGGTAAAAGTGACCCAAATCCAATTTTTTTCTTTGCCTGTTCACATTTATCTTTTAAATGTGATCTGTATGTGACATCAGTCTGAATAGATTAGTCCCTAAACTGACCCGCATGCGCAAAACAACAGTGCTTCACGGCTCATCCAGAGGTCAACCATCATGACCGCCAACGAACGCCAGTCGCTCCTGGAGGATCAGCTTCATCTTCACCAGCATCACAGGAGCCACCATGAAGCTTCACTGACTGACAGCTGGGCTCATCAGCCAGAATGCGTTCAAGCTGTAAAAGGGCACGGTCACTTCTTTGGCTCGGATTCTTTAAACTTTGCTTTCAGACTTGTTCTTTGACGCTGCGGCCTCGTTCTCCTACAGCCGCCTTTGGCCATTTCTACAGAAATGTCTTGGAACATGGAGGCGTTTGGATGAGGCTCTTCTAGTTTTAGTACAGATACATCAGCCTAAATCTTTATTAGTCCCACAACAGGGAGATTCTCAGCATTAAAGCAGCAAAGGGTGAGTAAGAAAAAGAAGCAACAAGAAGAGCAAGTAATTAAACTTCTTAATTAGTTAACAAGGTTAGTGTTTGTTACTTATTACTGCAACACACAAAGTACTAAACATAAACAAACTCCATCCTTCACATAAACTCTAACAGAAATTTAACAATGTAAAACATCTGTAAATTAAGAAGCGAGAAAAATTCACACTGTACTGCACATGGAGTGCTGATTATATTACACAAGGGAATGGTGATGGATTAATAATATAAACAGAAAAGCAAGAAACTTTACACTGTACAGATATTATATATATTTTTCTATTTATATATTAACAGCACCCAAAAATGTCTTGTTGAATCCCGTTTCAGACAGATTTAAACTAAATTTCTACTGCTGTGTGTGTTAAATCTACACTATAATAATGACCAGCTAAAAGATTTTGTTCAGACGTGTTTTGGACAGACTCAAGTCTGAACACTGAACACTGAATTTACATCTAATGTATGGCAAATCTCTGAAACTCTAATCTGTATCACTGCTGACCTCTGGTGGCTGAACTGTATTACTGAAACGTGTGCCTGTTTCTTCGTCTTGCTAGAGAAATCAGTCATTCGACCATGCGTTGGTCTAGCAGTGCTTTAGGTACGCTTGTAAAACGGTGGTGAAGTAGTTCACTGTTCAAACTGGCATTACTTCTGTGAACTGATTGTAATGGTGCATTAAAAACCTGTCGAATATATTACTGATGTATGCACACACTCGCATGAACTCTCACGTTCTCCCATTACTGGCAGAACAAAGATGAAGTTTTGCTGAAGTGCTGCTGTTTTCTCTGCTGTTGGCACAGACACAGAAAAGAAGCAGCTATTAAAGCTTAAGTGACAGTCATAAACATAAAAATGTGATCAGTTTGGTATTTTTTAGTTTTAAATGTACATAAACTCAGTCGTGCCTTAAACTCAGCTCATTAAAAAGCTTCGCTCCACATGTGAGAGACTTTTCAACATTCTTCTGTTTACTTGCTGTATTTTCTTCTGTAGTGCTCTGTTTTCATTGGTTGTTGCAGGAACCCCCTCAGACTGAGCTGATCAGTTTACATTAGATTACTCTCAAAAAATTATTTCATCAACTCCAACCAGTCTGAAACGTGACTGGGAGGCCAAACATCTGAGTCTGCGCCCCTCAAACACGACTCAGCTCTCTCTCCAACTGTCGACTCCGACTGACCCAAAAACCTACAGACTAGAGTCGACCAGCTCAGACTCAGCCAGACTGAGAATCGGGGCTAAAATCGGGGGAAACGTCATGCAGTGTAACCCCAGATTAGAAGTTAGATTCACTACAGGACACGTTCAATTTCAGCTTCACACAACTCTCAGATATCCTCGAAACATGGGTCATTTCAGCTCCAATCAGCTGGAACCGGGCCTCTGCTGTGCTGTGTAGCGTAGCATGTCTGGCCTGCTAACTAGGCCATCGTTATATTATCATCTACACTTGTTTCAGCAGAGCAGCGGTCAGTCAGAATCAGACCCGTGCTGTAACGGGTGGAACTGTTTGGGTCTGCAGCTGCTCACGTTAAACAGCTGATCAGGATACAGATCCAAACACCACATGACGGGTTTAATTTCATCTTTATGTCACTCTGTCAGAATTGAGTCATCATCATCTAAACTTGTGTCGGTGCTCTAGGTACAGCCAGAAATGGACGTTCTGTGGTGAGCAGCACTGTTTTCATACTAGCTGAGCACTAGTTAGCAGCACTGTTTACCTCTAATCAACAGTCAGACAAATGGTTTGACACTTACTGAATGATGGCTTGGTATTTGGTGCCAACGTGAGTTTAACTAAAAAGGTTTGGATTATTATAAAATACAGTACAAAAGTGGTCCAGAGAGAGGCCATGAGCTAGTTCAAATTTTCTGGATGGTTATTTTGAGATCACCACTTTTTCTTGTGATCTCAAAATCATAGCCACAGCTCAAAGCCCCGTCAGACTTCCATACAAAATGACCAACATGATTTTACATCATTTACAAATGCTTTTATGCAACTGTTGGTCTAAACTGCTCTAATATTTTCAGGATTTGATTGTGGACTGATCAAACCCATATTTGAAAACGGCAACATCACATTAGTACTGGGCGATATGACAAATCAATGTCATGATTAATTGAATATTTTACCTCAAGTATGACTAATGACTGATTATTTTTGTTTGCTTGTTTGTTTTTTTGCCCTCATAGTTCACTGACAAGGTTTGGACTGTAAATATGCTCTGCATATCTTAATGTAAACGTTTTACGTCAATCCAACTTGGCATTTCGTGGTGCTGAGACCTAATAAAGATTTAGTTTATCTTATTTCATTTTATACAGTATTTGTTGTCTACACCAGAATATTGTGGTCCTGACACACGGTGGTGTTGGTTTTCACTTTAAGTCCCAGAAAATTAGGTCTGTTTCCTCAAACGTCTTGTTTTGTAATTCCACTTTGTGCTACAAGCCTCATTGATCAATTTAGATTTTTTTTGCTCAGATCTGATCCTTGTGGTTTATTCACATGCGTGAAGGTAAATGAGTCAAATACATTATATGAACGAACACTAATGTAATTGAACGTCCTAATCAGTAACATGAGCAGATAAACAAACTAGCAGAACAAACTTTTTTCATGAAGGTAATTAACTACTTTGGCGGTGTTTACTGGCTCTAACTTCATGTTTGCTGCTGTTGTCGCATTAACACTGAAGGATGGTGGGAAAAAATCTGGTTTGTGGCGATTCTGCCGAGGAACGGGAATGTAGCCTTAATGTGTCCACGGACTTCATTCATGTAATTGTGTGATATTTAAAGTTTCAGTGATAAACATTTCACATGGTATCTTTAATGGTTCTGTTCTAACCGGTTCTAGGCAGTCGGAGCCACTCTGCTGATCAGCGCTGCACCCTTCCTCATCCTCTTCCTCATCCCCGTCCAGTCAAACACGGATCAACACCAGAATCTCTTGAAGGTTCTGCTCAGCTTCGCTTCTGGGGGGCTGCTGGGGGACGCCTTTCTACACCTCATCCCACATGCTCTTGGTTAGTGTACACACACACACACACACACACACACACACACACACACACACACACACAAAATAAGCATTCCCACTTGTGGCTGATGTGGAATGCAGCATTACGTAAGTATTAATTACGTATTAAATAAAGTATTTTTCCGTATTTGAATATTTGGAGTGTTAATAGTTGTTAAATGAATGCTACACAACTTCAACCAGAAAAAAATGATGACGATCTTCACAATTGGTGGAGGAGGGATGATGCTATGGGTTTTTTTTCCTCAGGGAACTCTTAGTTCCAGGGAAGGGGAAATCTCAGTGCTTCAGCACAAGACATTTTAGACGATTGCACACTTCCAGCAAGACTGAACACCAGTGCACAATGCAAGGTCGATAGCGGCTACTTGTGTCTCCAAGTTCTAATCGGTTCTTTGTGACATGGCATGAGGCATTTGACTTCATAAGGTACTAAAGCAGTGCTGCATTTTCATACGTTCACGTTAGCAGGCCACCCTTTCCAGTGGAAGCAGGCGACTTGTACCTGTGTTTTAGCGTCATGGCAGCAGAAGGCTCAAGTGGCTAAATGAATTAAGAAATTTTCTCAACTTCATGCAAAGTACCAATCATGTGGTGAAGCAAAAATCCACATGATTGGCTGAAGCAAAATTCTTGGATAAGTCAAAGACATGGAAGTCTGGGTCCCCAGCTCCAGCATTCATTCCTATTTTCAACAGTATTGCACAAAATATGTAAGAGAAACTTGTAAACTTTTGAGTACGGCTCGTATTTTGAACAGAAAGACGATACGTGAACTACATTTGGTTTTTTTTTTTATTATTACATTTTCTTGTCAGAATCTCGACAGTGTACGCACCCACACATGGCACAGTGTAATGAAAGCTGGAAATGAAGGAAAACATTCCTGTGAATGGGGCTGAAGGATATAACTCTGCAGATGTAGTACTAAACTCTAGCTTTAGGCTGGATGCCAAGATCGACTCAGACATCTGTGTAATCAAGCAACCACATTCATTTCTAACATCAAACTCGCTCATTTCTGCTGGAGTGGAGAATTCTCACGACTTTTGCTAAAGTTCCAGCAACTCAGTTCGTTTTCACTCTTTCCTCCTGCACAGAACCCCACTCTCACCATGGAGACGAGGGCCACGGTCACTCCCATGCCAGCGAGGCGTCACACGGTCACTCTCACGGTACGTGATTGGCAACATGAAGAACAGGAGGAGGATTATGGTTGTGCTGATCTCACTTTAGGCATGGACAGATGGCTGATTGCAAGTGTTTGTACATGTATTTGTTTGTGTTTTCATTGACACAGCGGTTTGTTCCCTCTCCAGGTGCAGCTCATGATCACATGATGTCTGTAGGTCTCTGGGTGCTGGGAGGTATCGTGGCGTTCCTGGTGGTGGAGAAGTTTGTTCGTCTGCTGAAGGGGGGACACTCTCACTCTCACTCTCATGGTAAGAACCTTGTTACTTTCCGTTTCTCGCTTACGCTGCTGGACTTGGGCAGTATAACTACAATAAGGTTTTCTGTGCGCTTTCAAAATAAGTGTTTTCAAACGATCACTCCATTTCAACATGATGACGTCAAATTTCTGGTGTACGTCTATCTAGTAAAAAGTCAAATAAGCACATTGCACCATTCACACTTTAGTCAGCGGATGAAGTGCCTGAAAACAACCGTAGCCAGAGATGGAAATACATCCAACATGCTTTCCCATTTAAAATGAAATACCTGGTAACACAGTCTTGTCGTGAAGAAAAAAAGAGGGATCATCCGGCAACGTAAGAGAAAGGAAGGCCATAGCATGTATAGTTTGCCTCGGTAAGTTTGTTGTGTGTGTGTGTGTGTGTGTGTGTGTGTGTGTGTGTGTGTGTATTACAACAGAAGGATAAAATTAAGCATATAGAAATGCAATCTTGATAGTCAAACACTGGCAGTATAATGGCAGCGCCTTTACACTGGGCACTGTCATGGGATGGCACCTCTGATACAGTTTAGTTTGTGAAATTTCTGTCCTGCTAGATCTGCCCCTGTCAGCTGAAAGTGCTATTATTGTGAAATGGAAGCATCTAAGAGCAGCAACAGCTTAGCGCTGGAAGACAGAGAAGAGCCGCCGAGTGCTGAAGTGCCTCTGGAAGCTACATCAGCAAAAGAACTGCATGTTAGATTCTTCATGAAATGGGTTTCTGTGGCTGAGCAGTTGCACACAAGTTGCTCACAATGCACAGTGTCAAGTGTCAGAGGGTGTAAAACACTGCTACTGGACTCTGGAGCAGAAACATATTCTGTGCAGGAGTTACCTGCCTGACTGCACTGTGCCAGCTGTAAACTTTGGTGGAGGAGAAATGATGATATGCAGTTGTTTTTCAGGGTTTGGCCCAGAACCCTTAGTTTTAGTGAAGGTAAAATCTTGATGCTTCAGCACCAAGACATTTTGGACAATACTATGTTTCCAACTTTGTGGAACAGTTTGGGGAAGAGCCTTTCTGTTCCAGCATGGCTGAGACCCAGTGCACAAAGCAAGGTCCATAAAGTCATGGCTGGGTGAGTTTGATGTGGAAGATCTTGACTGGCCTGCTCAGAGCTCTGACCTCAACCCCATCAAACACCTTTGGAATGAACTAGAACAGAGATTGTGAGCCAGACCCTCTTGTCCAACATCAGTGTCTGACCTCACAAATGATCTTCTGGATGAAAGGACACACATTCCGCACAGAAGCTTCCCAGAAGGGTGGAAGCTGTTAGAGCTGCAAAAGGGGGCCAACTCCATATTAATGCCTATGGATTTAGAATGAGATGTAGGTGTCCTAATACTTTTGTCCATATATTGTACCTTGGACGTCTGTGACAATGAATGCCAGTTTACCTCACTTTGCATTGAGAACTTAAAAGAAATATTTTATGTTCCCAGCTGCCCCAAAAACAAAAGACAGCGATGGAGAAGAGAAAAAGGATGATGTGAAAAAAGGAGACAAAGAAAAAAAAGACAAGAAGGCGAAGAAAGCAAAGGCGGAGAGCTCAGGTAAAAGGTTAAAAACACGTAATACAAGCTTATTCCCCACCAGTTGGCATAGAGCCATCACAGTGATATGACCTCAGATGATTTGCCTGATGAGTGTCTCTCTTTTTCTTGTGTTTTAGACATTAAAGTGTCTGGCTACCTGAATCTGGCAGCTGATTTCACTCACAACTTCACGGATGGTCTTGCTATCGGAGCATCCTTCCTGGTTAGTCCAGCGGTCGGCGTGGTAACTACTATCACCATCCTCCTGCATGAGGTGCCGCACGAGATCGGAGACTTCGCCATCCTCGTCCAATCAGGATGCACCAAGAGGAAGGTGTGGTGCCTTACAGTGTGCTGGAACACAAATGTGCTCATGTTTGTGTATTGTCTACCATTTGGTTGATTGAAACCTCAGGCCTGGCTTGCAGTAGGTGTTAATCCTTAGAAGTCACTATTATCATCCTGGCAGTAACTAGAAATGCACGATGACACCTAGTTCATATCAATATTGGCAGATAATTGCATTAAAGAAAACTTTGTATCAGTATCAGACTGATGTTTAGAATTGATGGATGGACTCTGAAGGTGCGCTGTGGTATCTGACACCAAGACATTAGCAGCAGATCCTTCGTAAGTCCTGTAACGTGCGAGGTGGAGCCATCGTGGATCAGACTCGTTCCAGCACGTGTCACAGATGCTCAATGGGATTGAGATCTGGGGAGTCTTGGGCGCCCAACACCCTGTCGCTGGTCTGTGGTTAGTCCATCCTCGGACCACTGTCGGTAGGTACTTGCCTCTGCTGACCAGGACCACCTTACAAGCCTTGCTGTTCCAGAGATGCTCTGACCTGATAATCTGGCCTTGACGATTTGGTCCTTGTCAAAGTTGCTTAGGTCTTCATGCTTGCCCATTTCTCCCACATCCAACATATCACCTATGAGAACCGACTAGTGTTTTGCCAATTTGTTGTTTTAAGCTAAACTCCTTTTTCTTATTCTCTTCCTCTGTGTTTGTTCTCATCTTTCAGGCGATGTTTCTTCAGCTCCTCACTGCTATTGGTGCGTTAGCTGGGACGGCCTGCTCCCTTCTGGCAGAGGGGGTCGGCGCTGCCGCCACGGCCTGGATCCTCCCCTTCACGGCCGGCGGCTTTGTTTACATTGCCACAGTTACCGTCCTTCCAGAGCTGCTGGTTGGCCGCTCAAGTGTGGGCCAGTCGTTGATGGAGATCATTGCTCTGCTGTTCGGAGTCGGGATGATGGTGCTGATCGCAGAGTATGAGTGAGGAAGGACGGAGGTTAAAGAACAGATGCACAGCAGGGGGAAGAGGGAGAGCTGAAGACGGGGTGTTTGGCTGTTAGAGACTCAGGGGATATAAAGTACAAAAGAGAACGATGTTTAAATGTTACCATTGACAACTATTGATGCATGTATGATGAGTGAAAATGGAGGCCTTCTGAAAGAGAACTGCACTAAAAAGTCCAAAGACCCTGCATTCATCCGCTCAACCAGCTCCCACAGGGACCAGCAGTGTGGGGCTTGTGGGTTGGATGCTTAATCATAATTCCTAAATATGTCCTAGAAATAGGAGTGAATTACTGTCAGCACGCATTTAAGGAGGCTATGCTTGAGCGCACTTGCTTTGCTTAAATATCATATCATATCAAAATGATGTGGAATAACGATGTGATTTGTTTTTATAAAGATTTACTTCACCTGTTTAGGACAGTAGTGCTGCGTTTACATGTTGGCGGTGGATATACCATCATTTCCAGTGGTGCCGCAGCAGTGAGTGGAACGTTTTGTCAAAAGTTCTGTTTTCCCTACTATAGCTGTTCACTGCAACAGTGGGAAAAAAAATGCATATTGATTTTTTTGAGAGCCATGAATGCCAAACATCTCGTCAAATCCCGAACAAACCCTGTATTATACAACACAAAATAAGAGTACAGAGCGTCCTCCTGCCTATTCCCACCTCATTCCCACTTTTTTTTCTTTTTTTAAGGAAACCATGCCAGTTTGCATGGCTTTACTCTGCATGCTTTACTCTGCTATTGCTCGCATCGGTTCTCTCAACGCCAACATGTAAATTCAGCATAATATTTTTGGAAAATACTTGCTTCACACTACTTTATAGACGGTGAAATGCCTTGCTTGACTCTCTCTGGAAAGCTCCTTCTCTTTGGTTGATTAAAAAAGCTGTTCATACTGTAAAAAAATGGTTCTTCAAGGGTTCTTTACTGACCATAATGGTTCCATGTAGAACCATGAACACTTGAAGAACCATTTGCATGCTTAAAGGGTTGCTTGCAAGGTGAAAGGATTCTTCAGGTTGATGGACAACGTGGTGTATATGGTTCTGCATGGAACCTTCTCGATCATCGTAACAATAGAAGAACCCTGGTAACACTTTATTTGAAGGCTACCTACATAAGGGCTTCATAACACATTCATAAGCACTGAATAATGTGTTCATGAAGCACTACTTGAACATTTATTAAGTGCTTATGTCGGTTCTCGCAACCTGACATAAGATGTTCTATGAAATAAATGACATTATACTGACATAATAAGAATAAACGTTGAACATATTTACAGCACTAAACATTTAAAACACTATACATAACTATTTATGTCAGCATTCCTAAGACGACATTGTATTAATATCAGGAAATATGCCTGGAAACCACCCCCTCTTCCCTCCATGGCATGGATAAGATGATTGATGCAATTATGTACAGGGTTTAAAATGTTTAGTGCTGTAAATATGTTCAACGTTTATTCTTATTATGTCAGTACAATGTCATTTATTTCATAAAACATCTTATGTCAGGTTGCGAGAACCGATATAAGCACTTAATAAATGTTCAAGTAGTGCTTCATAAACACATTATTCAGTGCTTATGAATGCGTCATAAAGCCCTTATGTAGGTAGCCTTCAAATAAAGTGTTACCAGAACCCTTTTCGAAAAGGTTATGTATAGAACCATCTGTAGCACATCCATGCACATTTTCCATCAATCTGAAGAACCCTTTCATAATGCACAGAACCCTTTATTCATTGAGTGGTCATGGTTCTGTGTGGAACCATCTTCTTTACTGAAGAACTCTTGAATCTTTAAGAGCATGGATCAGCACTTCTTTGATAAGCTTAATCAAAGGCCTTAATGTTTCTGCCTCCAGGCTCGAGAGGCTGAACACTCCACTGATGTCTGAAAACAGGCAAAAGCAAACTTTTAGCGGTTTAACTTCCATGACCGACACTGCTGTCCACGTCACGCCGTCGCTTTAACTCCTAGTCCGTGGAATTACAACAGTTTTTGACATTTTCTGCATAATTAAATGTAAAGTCACTTATAGTGGTTTGGTGTTAAATGGTTGATTGTAGAGGCTCAAATGTCTTTACAGTGGTGGTGATAGGAACCAGGGGTCGCCATGACTACAACACAGATATAGACATTTTATTTACTATCCAGAACCACCAGAGTCTTCTGAGTTTATATGGAATGTTGATGAGGTTTAAATACTAGCGATAGATTTCTGTCCTTAAATGTATTAAAAATAGAGATTTTGGCCTAAAAAGCAATCTGAGCTTTTAGAGGTGGATGTCTGGTTCCTATCACCACCAATGTGAACAGCTCTGACTCCAAGTTTCTCTAGAATAGAGCGTTTCACACTGAACCACTCGCCAACGACATCTTAAGCATTTTATTATGCAGAAATAGTAAAAATTCAGTTCCAGTTTAAGTACTTTCCCTGACGGTTCCTGACCCAAATCGGTCTGTTTTGTCTGTCTTAAGTGTTTTTTGTTTTGTTTTTGTTTAGTAGTATTTGTGTGCGAGTTCAAAGTCTGTCACAAATGTCTCTTCCTTCTTCCTGACTCCATTTCAGTCTTTCGTGTAACAGTAAGTGAATGTAGTTCAGCATTGTGCACTAACTGGACCAAGGAGTTGATTCTGTTGGTGATATCAAGCCAGATTTCAGAGTCTGAAGTTGTATCTTTTTGTCTGAAACTACTACTGGGTTTATTGGAGGTAGATCCGTATCCATCCAGAGCTTTGATCATGTGTAAAAAGCTGGAAATGTGGTTCTATCCATATGTGTTTAGTGGCTCAAAGCAAATCAAACTTGAATATAGTGCAAACCTCCAAAGCTGTATTGCACAAAGGTTTTCTCCACTTACTAGACAAGCCTAAGCCAACAATAAGGAATACAGTCAAAAGACTGTCATGCCGCGATAAAACAAATGGAGATGAACATTTGGCTTGAGGGAATTTTCTAGCTGAGATGCCTGTTACTTTGGGAAATACCATCTCAACACGGAATATGTTTAGCCTGAAAATTACACTTGGGAATTTTCACTACAAAAAGTTTGGCCTCGTTCTTTATTGGAGAAGCTGGGTCTGTATTCTCGGAGCTTGTCAGAGCAAGAGTGCTGAACTAGCGTGAGGGTCCTCTCTTATTTACACTGACTTTCCTGACATGAGCAGATCCTGGACCAGCACTTCTGCTCTGAGAAGCTTCATGACCTCAAGCTCTGGCCTTGAATATCTAAACTGGAATCTACCAGAAGGACCAAAACAGGGATATGGGTAGGAATGACTAAAGACTCTGAACAGGTGGCGTTTCATGCATTGTTGTAAGGCGTACTTAATTTTGTCTTCATCCCTGAATAAAATGAGTGGAGTCATTAGTGGGTTTAACTGAGTTTTCTTATGAACAGTGTTTTGGGGGGTTTCTTTTGTAAAAATAATTTTTAAACATTTAATTAAAAAATGAAGGGACCTATGAAATCTGTAAAGTTTTTTCTACTTATTCGATTTTCCCATTTTTGGTTTTCTCAGAGAGGCTGTCTCCTCATAGCAATGGGTTCGGTTCCCCAGCCAGGTGACCAGGGTCCTTTCAGTGGGGGGTTTGCTTGCTCTCCCTGTGTCTGTGTGGGTTTCTTCCCACAGTCCAAGGACGTGCAGTCAGGGTGATTGGACATGCTGTATTGCTCCAGGTGTGTGAGTGTATGTCTGTCTGTCTTGCGATGGACTGGCGACATGTCCAAGGTGTCCCAATGACTGCTGGGGTAGGCTCCAGCACCCCACACAACCCAGAAAGAATAGAGCTAGAGAGCAAAACGTAAACATCCTGATGGTTTGACCTCTTCAGTTGAGACTGAACACTTTGAAGTGTTTTGTTATGAAACGTTCTCTGCTGCATCCTAAAGAATATATTCATTTGTTAACAGGGATACATAATACTCATTTGCATCACACAGCATACTGGACATTTGGAGGTAGGCTTATGAAATATGACAGCTTTTTAAAAAAATGAGCAGAATTATCACCAGCATAACACAAAGCAGGCACTGAACCTTTTCTGTATTGACTGTATGTACAGTTGCATCAATAAGTTACTGAGTTTTGGTAGCTACTTAGACTTTTACATGAGCAGCTCTGAAAATATTAAATACATGTTCAGAACTGAGCAGCTCAAGATCAGATTTTTCACTGGTTTGTATTATAGAAGCAAATCTACCCTTCATTTAGGAATTTTATCTGATCTTATAGAATCTGATCATATTTTTCCTAAAGCTTTAACCAGCATAAAAGCTACATTGTTGTGAAAAAGTATTCACCCCTTCGTAGTTCCTTCCTCCGTAGTTCACTTCATTGAAGTGAAATGTGAATAGTGCAAATGTGAAAAAGTAATTGCCCCCTTAACTACTAAATCAACCAGTTAACCACAGTCACTTGACCACTGGGTTCAATTTCATTATTCAGGCATAACAACTGCCAGGCCTGCTGAATCTCAACATCACCTAAATAGTTATTTAAATCTACTGTCTGGAAAGGCTTATAAAGCCATGGCTGAGGCTCTGGGACTCCAGCAAACCACAATGAGAGCTATGATCCACAAATAAAGAAAACCTGGGACAGTGGTGAACTATTCCCAGCCTCTTCAGACCTGATCCAGCTCTGAAGGGTTTAATAATGATCTGATGAGCCGGATCAGGAGAGTCTCGGCAGGGAAGAGTTGATGTTACACAGGGCAGAAGTTTCCCAGGACCGGAGACAAGAACCACTGGTCCACACTGAAATCTGCTTCATCACCATGAATTAAAGCTTTAACACAATGTTAGATTTTTTTCAGAGATATTTTTTTCTCCAGAATCCAGAGGTCAGGCGACTCAGACTCCTGCAGTGAAATCTGCTCCTCCAGGAGAAACGGTCACTCTGAACTGTAGAGCCAGCCCTGCAGTGAATGAACACCTGTCCTGGTTTCAGCAGAAACCTGAAGAAGCTCCTAAACCTCCTGATTACAGATGTAGAAACGTTAGTCAAGCATTCCAGCTGGTTTCAGTGGCAGTGGATCTGCAAGCTGACCATCAGTGGAGTCCAGACTGAAGCTGGAGATCATTACTGGTGCGTCCACAGTGATACAGAGCCATACAAAAAGCTGTGGGAGTCCGAGACACAGAGACTGCACTGCTGCAGCTGAGACCTTCTGTAGGTGCTGAGGGGGAGGATGTGATGAATTACACACTCTGATTCACACTAGCACACTATTCAGTCAACACGACACACTGATCTGCTCAAACCGCCTCAGCGTCAGTGTTACAGGTGATGTTTCATACACGCTCTTTCTATAATATGAGATCCTGTAGTCGTTTCTAACAATTAGAAAAATTCTCCTCACCACCTTCAAACCACAGCTCTGAGCTAAACTGCTGTCCAAACACTCAGATCTTCTACCTCAGCTTCATCTCTTCAGATAACACCTGGCAGTGCATCACCTGCTACTGAGCACTGCTTTCATAAGATGCTCTTCACTCTGAAGGTGCTGATGAAGATCTGCTCATTTTAAAGAGCTGTATTGTAGGAACACAGGAGAACAGGGAGAGTCATGTGCTGTGATTGGAGGAACTGGTGAAGTGTGTAAAGATGAAAGGAGGAATTAGAAACACACTGTGGTTAATAGCTGTTAGATAGAGCTGTTCCGTTTAAACCACCAAGAGCTCCATGTCAAACTGATAAAATTCAGAAACACCCAAACGTTTCCTTTTAGAGTGTTAGTGTTGAAAGAAATTTAAGGTTTAAAATAGAATTAAATATTAAATCAGTGTTTTAAAGGAATTTTAAAGATCAAAGATGTGAATTTCTGTAGTTTGTAAATCTAAACTGTGGAAATGAAGAAGTTAAATATCAATAAAACAGCATTTTATTATAAGTGAGATTTTTTAAAGTATCAAAACTGAAAGGCTGAGAAGAATCACACTTTATTTAAAGATACAGACTTCTGGGTCTATTTTAGCTCATTAACTCTGTGCTGTGTTCTATATTGTTTGTAATCCATGGAAATCTCAATTAAATCTTAAACAAAAGGAAACTCCAGTCTCTCTCATCCAGATTTCACTCTACTGATTTATTATTTATTTTATTAAAGAGGAGAAAATGATTCATTCTCTGTAGGCGATGTGAGTGGATGTGTGCTCTGGTGTTTCTCCTGACCAAAGCAGCTGGAGATCATGGAGTCTCTCAGGCAGACTGTACAGCCCACCTCAGCCCCTCCCAGCCTATCCTGGTGCTTCACTCTCTTGAGAGCTGGGAGGCGTCAGGAATGCTGCTGAGTTTCCTCACTGGTCATGTTGCTGCTGCAGGATTCCTCACTGTAAACTGTGATGAAGACCACAGGAGAATCAGCTGGGCTTCATTCAGTGATCCACTCATTACACTCACATTTTATCACTCAGAATCAACACAGAAGCTGTTCTTATACAATACCATCCTATCAGGATCCATTTCAGACTCCACAAGTCTTTAATCAGCCTCATTAGTCTCTTTAACATACATCTAACAGTTTCAATCTTATTTATTTACTTTTATTTATAGATTTTAAATTTATTATCAGCTACATTCTGAGAAAATATTTGTATTTAATATTTACTGAATATTAATACTATTCATTTGAAATCCACTATATGTGAGTGCTAAATGTATGTTAATTATTTATAATAGTAACAATAAAAAGAATTGATAAAGGTAGTAATTAGTTCTCATTATTAATTTTGTCTTTCATTATTACAGTTTCTTTTATTGAGGTTCATCAATATTAATAATCATTAATTACATTATTACACTGAATCTTGACTCATTTCTGTTCATTCAGTGTCTATATTTACCAAACTAACCTGCTAATAAAGTCAGTCGATGTTTCTCTTTCATACACAAATCATGGCCTGCCGTTCCAAACATGGCCACACGGTGCGACAGACTCCACTGAGCGGCTGTGGGTGATGTGGAAGTGCGCGCCAGTTCTGGACTATCATTCAGATCCAAACAGACGTTCTGCTCGGTTCGGTTAACGGTCAGGTGGTGCTGGTGCTGGACAGCAGCACTAGCAGTTCTATTTCTGCTGTTTCTACCTTTAACACCATCTGTAGGTCCTGTTTTCATCTCTCTCTGAATCAGCCACTCACAGTTTCAGAGGATCAGTCAAATCAGTCTTCATGGTTCCTGATACACCTCAGACAGCTGGATCTGAACAGCAATAAAACAGGAGAGTGAGGAGTGAAGCTGCTCTCTGATCTACTGGAGGATCCATACTGTAACCTGGAGAAACTACAGTGAGTTGCTGAATTACTGTCTCTATATAAACACACACAAAGTGCGCTAAGGACTCTCCTGCACCTCACAGGGCGAGAACCCCTGCAGTTGTGCCGATCGGCTGGGAGAGTAAGTGCGGTAGGCCAGAACTGAGCTGGATGGACAAGCACAAAAAAGAACAAAGCTCACACAAACACTCCAACTCATCTGAAAACACCTCTGCTCCACAAGGGCTTGGGCTCAATTCCCCTCAAGAGGACACAGCAACATTGCACACATCCAGGATGCCATACACAGTAAAGAAGAGCAGAAAGCAAAACAATGACAGAGATTGCTAGCATGAAATATGCAATAGAAAAACACGCCAGACTAGAAATAAAAGAACACTGTCTTATTTTACACACCACAACATCAAGTCTCAAATGAGACCATCAAAAACTGCCATGGCTGACTATATTTCAAGTCATCCTAGCGGGGTATTGGGTAAAGTTTTCAACCAGCAACGATCGCGCCTCGGATTAACCTCACAGGCTACGATATCGCCTCTGCGAAAGAATAACGGCCTTATTCAGACGTATACATGCACAGGTTTAGCACCGAAGGACTCAAGAATGGTAAACAGTTAAGCAACATAATAAATAATAATAATATTAAATTTAATTTAAAAGCGCCTTTCTTGACACCCAAGGACACTGTACAAAATGTAGGGTTAAAAAAAAAAAACCTTCAACAGAGAGAGGAGGCTAATTTGAACAGGTGAGTTTTAAGACTGGATTTGAAAAGAGGAAAAGAGTCAATGTTACGGATGTCAGGTGGGAGGGAGTTCCAGAGTTTGGCAGCAGAGCGGCTGAAAGCTCTGCACCCCATGGTACTCAGACGAGCAGAAGGTACAGAGAGATGAATGGAATCTGAGTGAGCGGGTAGAAGTTACGATTTGGAGAAGATTTGACAGATAAGGGGGGGGCAAGATTATGTATGGCCTTAAATGTGTGGAGGAGAATTTTGTATTCGATCCTATATTTAACAGGGAGCCAGTGGAGCTGTTGAAGGACAGGTGTAATGTGATGGAATGAATGTACTGTCAATTTGGATAGAGGAAATATCCACTATCTATAATGTGGATTTGGAACCACAAAGCAAAATTTCAGTTTTATCACTGTTAAGTTTTAGGAAATTAGAGGTGAACCAGGATTTATTTCAGATAAACAGTTGGAAAGGGAAGAGGGCGGGAACAAAGTACTTAGCTTACTAGATAGATAGAGCTGGGTGTCATCGGCATAGCAGTGGAAATGGATGTCGAAAGAGCGAAAAATATTGCCAAGGGGCAGAAGGTAAATGATGAAAAGTAGCGGCCCCAGGACAGAACCCTGGGGTACACCAGAAGAAACAGGGGAAGACTGAGACCTGAAAGATTTGAGTTGAATGAACTGAGTGCGGCCTGAGAGATAGGAATGATCCCAGTCGAGTGTGATATGATTAATGCCAATGGAAGATAGTCTGTTAAGGAGGATAGTATCAGATCTAGAAGAACGAGAATGGAAAATAAACCAGAATCAGCTGCCATGAGAAGGTCATTAGTGATCTTAAGAAGAGCCGTTTCTGTGCTATGGAGGGGTCGAAAACCAGACTGGAATTGTTCATAGAGACAATTTTGGGATAGGTAGGAATGAATTTGAGTAGCAATAACTTTTTCAAGTATTTTGGAAATGAAAGGGAGGTTAGAAATCGGGCGAAGGTTATTAAAGTTGTTGGGGTCTGAGCCAAGTTTTTTCAGAATAGGAGTGATAGCAGCCGTTTTGAAGGGCGAAGGAACAACTCCACTAGTGAGTGAGGTATGAATAATGGCAGTTATGAGGGGGAGCAGAGAGGAAAGACCATATTTAACTAAGACTGTAGGGAAAGGATCAAGATGACATGTAGAAGGTTTTGATTTGCTAATGAGATCAGAAATGACAGATGCATCTGGAAGCTGAAAACAGGAGAGAGACTGACTGTGAAAGAGGTAGAGAGAAGGAGAGAGGCTGTGGATCAGGACAGATGTTCTGGTGGATTTTATACATTTTCTCACTGAAAAATGACATAAAAGCATTACAAGTATCAGTTGAGTAAAAGTGGGAAGGTAGGAAGGATTTGGGTTGGAAGAGTTTGTTGACTAGATAGAACAGTGTTTTGGTGTTCCCTTCACTAGAGTTAATTAGACCAGAGTAATAGGAGGATTTAGTTTGAACAATTACATCCTTACACTGCAATATGTGTGTTTTGTGCATTTCTTTGTGGATGGTAAGACCAGATTTTCTATAGAGTCGCTTGAGCTGACGAGTTTTAGCTTTCATTAGCCGTAGTTTAGGGGTATACCAGGGGGCAGAATGAGTGAAGGAAACAGTGAGTTTTCACAGGAGCAAGAGATTTGAGAACATATGGTAATGAGATCATCTGGGTTTCGAAACAACAACCTCCAGCTGCACAAGTACATTCTGGGAATACAGAAGCTGGAAATCAAGCAATTCAAACAATAAGCATGCACAAACAACATTCCATAAACTTATCTGAAAGAAAAAGCATCTTGGGAAAACTAGCACCTCAAAGGTGGAGCCAGTGTGCAAAACGATGACAAAGTGACACGGGCATTTAGAAAACACAGCAAGGCAAGGAAGGAGTCAGAAATTTACCTGGAGCTGGATGGACAAGAACAAAAAAGAACAAAGCTCACACAAACACTGCAACTGATCTGAAAACACCTCTGCTCCACAAGGGCTTGGGGTCAATTCCCCTCAAGAGGACACAGCAACATTGTACACATCCAGGATGCCATACACAGTAAAGAAGAGCAGAAAGCAAAACAATGACAGAGATTGCTAGCATGAAATATGCAATAGAAAAACACGCCAGACTAGAAATAAAAGAACACTGTCTTATTTTACACACCACAACATCAAGTCTCAAATGAGACCATCAAAAACTGCCATGGCTGACTATATTTCAAGTCATCCTAGCGGGGTATTGGGTAAAGTTTTCAACCAGCAACGATCGCGCCTCGGATTAACCTCACAGGCTACGATATCGCCTCTGCGAAAGAATAACGGCCTTATTGTTTTCTAAAGGTGAAACTTTGTCAGGAAGCCTTTCCAAGTTTTTTAACGTTTTTGAGACAGGGCTTGAACAATCAGTAGCCAAAATGATAAATGATCTACTCCCAGTGACAAACACTAGAAATAAATGCAAATAATGAACTATTATATGACCAGTAATAAAGAAAAAAATGTAATTTAACATGCTTATCTGTGCTTTAGAGTCAAACTGGTTCTTAAACTCTTTTTTGTGCTTTTAGTAGGTGTAGTTTCAAGCACAATTCTGGTTTGAACCAAACCTAAAAATTGCTGTATAACACATAAATCATCCATTTGCCACTAGATGGCACTTTTACTGGGCTAAATTGACGTTCCATTTAACCTGCTAGAGGCAGTTTTTCTTTCTTTCTTAGGCAACACAACTAAAATTGAAGCATCTCGTCTGCTCAGATATTTTACTGTTTCATGTTTTAACCTATATATCTTGATTATGTTTGATAGATTGATGTTTAATTAGAATAAGCATCTCTGTAGTTAGATATTCTCTTGCTTCAATGTAACCTGAATAGTACAATTTTAAAGCCGAGGTACGGGGTAACTAACAAAGTATTAATATAGGTTATTATAAATACACAAAATATCACCACTATCTAAACATCAGCACTATCAACAGGGGATCACATAATCAACTCACTGATGTTATAATGACAGGAGCCCAAGAGAACACAATTGGCTACAGGTTCCCAGGGTAGCTTTTTTCTCCATGTGCATTGAGCTTTCCAATGATTTTGCCTTAGTTTGAAAAGATGACTTTGAGGAGGCCTGTGTTATCCTTTACCCTTCTAGTGCTCATAGTCATGTGTGATTGGGGGAGACCTATCTAGAGGGTGGAAATGGATGTAACTAAACTGGGGAAAAAGTAGTTTGACATTTGGGAGTTGCCATTATATTAAGTGTGCAATGCACGTTGAGCGGGTGATGCCAAATGGTTGCACTGCAGGTTGTTTTGGCCAGCAGATGTAGCTAAAAACAAGAAAAAAAATTACATACAAATGCAAGTTAAAACTCAAAAATGCAGACGAAACCAGATATAAACAGAATCCAGAAATGCTGCCACCATCTCTGGGCCCGAGTTCATTTAAAATGGTCTAAAGGGAAGTGGAAAAGTTTGTATCTAAAGTTTCTCCCTTGTATCATTTGGTAAGTGTTCAGACTTATAGCACTAAGAAAGATGCAATTAAGACGTGGTGTGATCGTCCGATGGAAAAGACACGTGGGTGTCTTTCAGGTTGGGGTGCAAAAGTCGGTGTTTATTGAATCCCAGTGAAAAAATTGTAATTTATCCAGTGCAAAAAAGAAAAGATTTACAAATATATACAACTTAGTTTGAATAGTCCATTATTCAATCACAATTTTAGAGGTTTTGGGGCTTCAACCACATTTCATTAACTGCTCACAAGACTAGCTCATTCTGCCCCCTCTAGGGCTTTTATAGAGCTAAACAGGAAGTGGCGTGACATCACTTCTAGGTTTTGCATGGGAAAAGTTCATTATAAAAACTCAGCAGACAAAGGGCACTGATTTCCTCCCTGGCTGAAAACATGGCTACCTGCCTCTGGAGTCTATTCACAGGTGTTGTTGCCTCCGCTAAGTGTTCAAAAATGTAAAAGAGTTTTAAATGTTTAGTTTTATTGCAATCAAGTCAATCAAAATGAACTAATAATAAAACATTCATATTCACCATTAAGTTTTGTTTTTTTCTGCAGGTTTGCTCTTAAACATTCAATTAATGAAGGCTGTGGTGGAGGGCAGCTCCGTCACACATGGATCACCAGTGCTCCATCTTTTGTTTACAGTTCATTTTATGTACGGTATATATGTGGCTCAGTCGTTGTTATTTGTTTCACACTGTAAAATACTGTAAAAGTGGCCAGGTAAGACCTGGAGATTTTACTGAGGTGGTAAGAAATGAAATAAATAAGCTAGTAAAACTGCATTAAAATGATACATACATTGATGTGTTGTTTTTTCTCTGAACTCAACTAAATCTGTCCATCATTTCCACATAAATAAAATGTAATGTCAATATAACTACTGCTGAAAGTCAACTAAAAAGTAAAAGTGTTGATGTAACATATATTAGCCGTTCATGAGGAAATCACGGATGCGAATCAAGTAAATGCATCACTTTTTTTCAGAAAAGAAAAATGTTATATGTAGATGTTATATGTAGTCATTAGTTCAGGCTGCCCTCACTTGTACACGAGGCTAATGTTTAGAAAGCTATCCAGACACCACTGTATAAGGTAACTTATTACATTATACAGTATGACCCCTGTTTAGAGACCCCCTAGCTGAATGCGGACACAGTACCTTGGTGCAAACACTCTCCTCCACAGTTATTGGTGCTCCTGGAAAAGCACTTTAATGGCAAAGGCGAAACTTTTAGTGTTCAGTAAACCTTTTTTGTGTTGATCTGGGGACGTTTTACGTCGTTGTTGGAAGATTCAGTGATGAACCTTTTTAGTTTTTTTGGCACAGGCAGACAGATTTTGATTTAAAATGTACCAGTATTACATGGTGTCCATGACGCCAGGTACCCAGGGCCTTTGGAGGCAAAATAACCCCACAACATCATAGAGCCTCCCCCATACTTAACAATGGATATCAGGTTCTTTTCAGTATTATCATCCTTCCTTTCATGCCAAACCCACCTTAAGTGTTTGTTGCCAAAAAGCTACATTTTCTTTTTCTCTCGCCACAGAAGACGGTTCAGTCAAAGTCTCAGCACCACTTAGCAAACTCCTGGTGTTTACGCTTGTAGTTGGATAGACGGCAAGAAAGGCTTTTCCCCAACATGCCTTCCAAATAGCCTGTTGGCATGGAGGTGGTGTCTGATGGTAGTTCTAGAGGTTTGGTGCTACTATTTCTGTAATTCTCCAACAGTAATTCTTGGGGATTTATTTATTTATTTATTTATTTATTTATTTATTTATTATCATCCTCCTCACTTTACATAAGGGCAAAATAAACAACACTTCTGGTTGACTGGACTTGAGCTTTTTAACTGTAGATAAAGGCGTTTTCAGACAAGTAGCTATTTCTTTTATATTTTTCCATGACTTATGAATGACAACACATTGGCCCTTATTTGAACTGTGTTCTCTTGTCTTTCTCACGATGAAGAATGACAAAAGGGAATGTGCCAATAACGGTGGCACAGGTGGTTAAATTTCTTGCAACCCTTTGTACTCATCTTAACCAGAGGTGCCAATAATTACCATACCATATCATATCCATAGTAACATCCTGGGATACCAAAGGCCCATAAAGCTGATCTGCCATTGTTTAGGTGTTTAGATAGATATAAAATACATGTAAAACTACAATCTACAGAGTCTGATTCAGTTTACAAAGTGTTGTGTATGAGGTTTTCTATTCTGCAGAATAAAAATCAAACAGGAAAACAAAACTAAAAGAAAGAAAAAGTAACGGATAAATACAACTATTGAAATGGATAATTATTTTAGCATAAAGTGGGAAAAGAAGGTTCAAATTATTACATATTTGTTGTCAAATGAAAATTGTTGATAAGAAGGAGGACACAGAAATAGTAGAACTTTGTTCTTAATAAATAGAAAAATGATGTTTGACCATTATTATGAAGAAAAGTGCATAGAGGGTTCAAGACAGTGGTAAACGTCCAGGTTACTTATTTTGGCCAAGCAGAAATAAGTCTGTTTAAAATGACTCACATAGGATGACCATGTCTGTCATGCAGCTGAAAACTGGACACTAAAATCTTCATAGCTTTGCTTCCTGATGAGTTTTTCATTCTTGAAATTTGTGGGTGAACGGATGATTAAAATGACACCAGCAGGTGGCATCAGTGAACTATTTACAACAAAGGCTGAAGACAGATGAACTTCATGTTATTTGTATTAGAAGTTGCGGTTGCTGGTCTGACAGCGCCAAGGACTTAAAATTGCAGAAATTTGTGAGGTTGCGGCAAGAATGCATATTCATTTCAAGATGTCCAGTCATAAGAGTATTTTGGAAAATGTTGATATATAATCTCTGTTTAAAAAACAGTTGAATTCTACAAGCATATCTAAGATGTCCTGCTCTTATTGTTAATTTAGCTTCTATATACATTCAACTATTATAGCATTTATAATTATAAATGTGACTTATATTACTATCTTTATTTACTTATTAATTTGTAAAGGTGGATAATCTTACTCATCATCTGATAGTTTTAACAGGAGTGGCTTGGATGAGATGCTGATAAAATATTGTCAAAAAACAGCAAAAAATACATTCAATTCAAATAAAATGTTTTGCCAAAAAGAGTGACTTATGTGCTAATGTCATGACATGTGTCTTAAATGGTTTTCATCCATGATGTTTGTGTGGTTTATGAACCAAAAAGCACAATTAATGTTTACATGATAATTTCCAACCTTTCTTTGTCCCTTAGAATTAAACTGATTGGTTTTGTTACTGTGTCTGACAGGCTGACCCATATTGGGCCTCATTCAGACAGCAGTCAAGGCTGAAACTCTCCTTATAACAGTGTAAATGGATGGTAAACTGCAATAGGCTGAATAGGTAATTATATGTAAATCTGTTGTTTTTTCATTAGATCACTGTTTTTTTTTCACTGTAACTGTCATATATGGCTGTGTATGGCACACGTGTGCTGAACTTCTGTCTGGCCACCTGATTTGTACACAAAGAAATTGGGTAGATTGTAAAACTGAATACAGGTGAAATATAAACCAGGCACATGCACAGATAGACTTCCAGCTCTGAAAATAAAAATATATAATGGCTTAGAATTTCCTGCTGTCAGTCTGTCACTGAAGAAACACCAGTAGCTGCTGGACCAAGATAAAATGCACTAACTGCAGTTTTGGTCAAAACCGGGTTATTACTGAAATCAAGTATCTGGGGATCAGCTTTATAGTGACAACATATTTCTTGCAATTTTTCTGGCCAATATTGCAAAATTATCCCAATTATCTGTTACAAATTAGAACCCAGGCCTGTTTTTTTGTTGCTGAACATACCAGAATATCTATTTTTGTAGACTTGAGGCTTGAACTCCACTACAAATGTAGAGTACCAGACAGCCAGTACACAAACTTTATGATATTAGGCTACATCTCCCACTTAAAACCTGATATGAAAACACTGAAAAATACAAAATATGATTAAAACGGCAGTTCTTGCAGTTACAGTTAATTGTATATGCTTCATCTTAAAGAAAAACAGAATTAGCATATTGCAGAAGTCGTTTTTCACAGCTTTACTGTTGATATAGTTAATGCTGTTTGCTTTTCTAATTTAGGGTATAGCCTTAAAGCAGTAATGAAGTCCGGCAGAAGTCAGAGTTACCACTTTAACTAAGGGTATCAGTGTTAGGTGATAGCGTAATCTGATAGGTGTCAGATTCAGGTTAACTGCGCTTGACTCAACTGGAGTATGAAGTCCCATCACATCTGCCTCCATGTCAACTGCTTTAACTGACAAGTACCCACATATAGCATAAACCGACAAATCGCTGCTGTCGGAAGAAAACCTTGTATCTCCATTTTTGTCATTTGTCAGTTTTTGTTAAAAATGCATGTTGTCCTTTACACCGTGTGTAAATTTCATGATGAATATACCAAAACAAACGGGCCAAAATCATTTGCAAAAAAGTCTGGCTCCACTGACTTACATTAAAAGTAATGTATGTTTTTTCGCTTCTCCTGTAAAAAGTTACCATTTTGGAGATTTTCTTCCAACAACATTAATATTCATTACTTGACTTATAGTGCTTATCATGAGCTTATTCACAGTTTAGGCCTAAGAACTGCCTAAAAATAGTGACTTCAGCTGAAAAAGAAGCATATTTAAGTTTGAAATCTGTACAAAAAGTGGAAAACTTGGAATGCCAAGATGTTTAATGACACAGTGCTCTTGACTCACAGCCATCACTAACAGGATATTTTGAGGCCAGGAGTTTTATCAGTCAACATACACACAATACACGCACAACTGCGCTTTCCTGATATGTGGCCTGAAAACATGCACGTTCTTCTCCACTGATATGTGCTCTGATATGAGAGTGACCTGTAAACAGAACTGCTCGTACTGCAGCGTGAGGTGTGTTTTCATTTTCTGTGGAACTGAGCCCACAAAAGACCACCTTTACAGTGAAACCAAAAGCAAAACAGCAGAGTGACAGAAAGCAGAGCAAACGTTTACCTTAACAGTGGAAATCTAGACTTTGAACAGGACTTTGAACTTTTGGACACATTTGACCATTTCAACCGAAACCACATGAAAAAAAGACACCCAAGGTCTCAACAGCCAGCGTTTCCAAATCCAGCAGTGCAACAAAAGCATATTTTCTGCATATTTCCAACTCCCAGTCAATGCCACATTCTGCTGAGCTCTGAATGCCACAGCAACTCAGTTTAAAAAAAAAAAGTTTTAACACTTTTATTGTCTCACTCATGATAACCATCTATTTATTGGTAAACCCAAATGAAACTATTTAGGTTGTTTCATAGAACATTCAACAAAATGATATTTGTTTTATAGGGAAAAACACCACACAACATCTAATCGATGGTGGACTCTCTGTGTGGAAAAGGCCTGGAGAACTTCAACCAGACTGTAGTAAACTTACTGTAATCTCAGAGATGGAAACAGCGGGATCCATTGATTGTGTTCAATAATATGATCATGTACTCAAAAGTTCAAAGAATCTGCTTGGACAATAATGATCTGAATCTCCATCGACAGTGTCATTTAATGCAAAAAAAAACAATATGATCTGTATGGAAAACCAGTCAAGTAACTGGACCTAAAAGCAGAAAGACTAAAATAAATTTTCAAACATAACTCAAAAACAATAGTTATACTTACTTAACATTTTCAAAGCAACCAGATCCTTTTAAGTTAGATCAACTTATCAACTTTTTCAGTGAATAAGTAAAGATAACTTGAAAATAACTTTTTCAAGGCAGCCAGTTTCCTAGATTCCAATAAGTAATACCAACTTATCAAAGCGTATGACATTTCATTCAAAGACTAGATGTAATTTCTATGGCAATCAGCCATTCAAGGCCAGAACTTCAAGTGGGTTAAGAGCTGTGGTCCGACTTCAATCAGGCCGAGGCACCTTGTGCTGTGGTTGCGTGTGTTTGCAGTCACCTTGCAAAGTCTATCCTAGTGCCATTGTTTTGACTGTATACAGTGATAAGCCTTCAAAGCCCCACATGCAGTTTTACAGTAAATGCAAAAAACAATCAACGCAGTCACATGAACATTCCCTGCCCATTACTCAAGCAATAGAAGAGAGGTAAACATGTCAGACACCCACTTCCTGTTTCCTGATGTGCTCAAGTGTGTCCCATGTACCTGTCACTCAATGTACAGAAAGGTTACGTATGTCAAACACCAGAATCAGAGTCTATTAATGATCACACAGGCATGTGATTCCTATTTGGCACAAGTTGAGGGAAGTATTTTCCATGGAAATCACTATCATGTGTAAACCACACAGCCCCGTCTTTACATTTACGGACTTTTAGAAAGCAGCAGGTGAAAACACTGAGTCACTAGCAGACTGGGCGTGAGTTTTAAAGTATGACAGCATACAAAACAAACTGAGATCGGGAGGTGAATAGGAGGTGCTCGTCTTACAGTAAATTAGTAGACTAGATTTCCGCTATCAGCTGGTACGTCTAGCAGAACGGGTATTTTTCCCGGTAAGTCTTGAAGTGTGTAGAATGATGGGAAAGAACCTGAGCAACACCTGGCTAATGAAGTTTCCTCACACCTTCATATTTTTATATAATTCTCAGCAGTGAACTGGGGGACAGAAACTAGGAGGACAGAGGGGACACATTCTTCCCCAAATATTTAAATGGGTTTCCTGTGTCCCCACTAAATAAAACAACCAATATCAAGTTTGAATCAACATCCATAGTGGAATATATATAATTAATAATTAATGAGAATTGCTTTCCCTGCCATTGGCCTAGCCTAATGTCCCCTGAAATAACATGCTTTGTATTGGGGGTGGGTGATATGCCAAAAAAAAATGTAATTAAAAAATCTAATTATTTAAAGATGTTTTCATGATACATGATACACTGTAAAAAATGAGAATCAATGTGTGAACACCAGAGTTCACACAGCTCAAACTTCTTAGCTGAGTCAAAAATTCTCCCTGCTACTGTTTCTAGGTCTCCAGCTCATGTAGATAAACAAAAGTGAAAGGTTATGAGTTTTAGCCCCAGTGATGCCATAGCCATCCATAATGCATACCCAAAATGAAAAATGTCACGCAGGATTATGTGATGAAAAGAGTCCTGGCTAGTGGGTAAGTTGAGTGTAAAAAAAAAAACAAGCTTATTTTATTTATTTATCTGAGATGCAGAACTAAAAAAAGCTTTTGGCTCAACTAAGAGTTGTGGGAACTTTTGTGTCCTCAAATTGAGTCAACTCAAGAAAAGATATGTAATCAGTTGTTATATAGTTTTGAGTTGAGCTGTCCTCATTTTTAACAGTGGACATATAATGACATGTTGGCACACAGGCACAATGCATTAGTAGTGCTGGTGCTATCAGAAACTGGGTGTTATGGCTTTTATTCAACTTGCACACACTTGTTCTAAGTCCTATTGAACAGGACTAAATATGCTCTCTTTGTAGTGGAGCATGCAGTTGGTTATTAAGTACTGACACTAAAATTGATCATGACAATAATAAAATTATTATAATATTGCCCACCTCTGCTTTACATCTATATGCTCTAAATGTCTGTGCAAATATTAGCACTTCAATCCACCCCGACCTCCTAAAGAAAAGCCGGTGTTCCTGATTCTCCGAATTTTTGTGATTAATTTGGGTCTTGGTATTATTCAGTCCTCAGCTACCCCGAAGATCTGAGACCACAGTCACAATGCAGGGTTAGAATAACACAAACTATGAGTGTGATTTTTTCAGACCTGTCTGAACACAAACATCTGATTACCTCACATCAGATTTGAGCCACTTTCATGGCCCTAGAGCGGACGTATTCTATACATGACCACCCAGTGGAGAGCTTTACTGTAGCTCCTTCTCGCCACAGCCATGTGTTGAGTGAGCAACCACACACAGTTCCTCTGTTGTAGTTCCTCTGGTGCTCGCACAGGACAGCAGTAGACAATAGAGATGAGAAACTACACAGAACACCACAGGGGAGAATGGGGTTGGTTAGCACAGGGGTTGCTGGCCACATGAAAACATAACATAAAAAGTCTTGACCAGCATTTATCCATTTTCTCAAGAGCTCTGTAACATTTTTTTCTGCATTAAAACAACAAAAATGTCTCTTTGAGGACACGTGGCACGTGAGGCACGGTGGCGTGGTGGGTAGCACTGTCGCCTCACAGCGAGGAGGGCCTGGGTTCGATTCCCCGGCCGGGTGACCGGGGTCCTCTCTGTGTGGAGTCTGCATGTTCTCCCCGTGTCTGCGTGGGTTTCCTCCGGGTTCTCCGGTTTCCTCCCACAGTCCAAAGACATGCAGTCAGGCCAATTGTGTAAAATGATCAAATTGTAAGTCGCTCTGGATAAGAGCATCAGCCAAATGCCGTTAATGTAATGCAATGTAAATAAATTAGATAAATGTTTAAAAGGCAGACCTTAAAAATGTATCAGTTTTAGTTAGAAACTGCAGTCATCTTTATTTTGATATATCATTTGAAAGCCAATGATAAGGAGTGCTAGCTAGCAAACATGAAGGAAATACTTCAAGATCTTAAATAAAGACTTATGTCCAGATGTGTGAGGGGTTGGTTATCACACGTGTTGACCTGCCCAAGTGTAGGGCTATTGTCAAAACTCTAATATACTAAATGGGAGATAATTTAAATAACTAAATGCAGTGTTGCTTATATTAAATGTACATAGAACTGATACAAGTTGCTGTTACTGCTGAGTTTGAGGTGTCTGGAGACTATTTCAAGACAACAATAATAGTAATAATTAACAACTAGGGACCCAAAATAAAAATAGGATTTCATTTTACATTTTATTTCAACAGGATTAATTTACTAAATTGAATTTACTAAACAGAAAAACAGATTCTTTTGATCAAATACTAGTAATAATAATAGAAATAAAGTGGTATTGTACAGTTGATATTATTCCTTAATGCCAGTGATAAATAAAACATTCTTGGTTTTCAATTGATTCAAATACGTTATTTAGTTTGCCATTAAATGTTTATATTTGTGGTTTAGTTTAAGTTAAAAGCTCTGATTGAGAACTGAGCAGTACAGCTTGTAATATGAACATATGCACCTGATCCAGCTAATCAAAGTCTAAGAATATGACTCAGATCAAATGCGCTTTAAACTGGAACACGGCTCTGTAAGAACGCAGCTTTGTAGGGCCGGTGACCACCGATGTTATTCAAATGAACAGGAAGCAGCTGTTAACACATTCTACATTCTTCTGGATTTTTCCTTTTGCTTATTCATTCATTTTCGCTGCATTTCAGAAGTTGCCTGCATATTAAGCCCGAGCAACATGACAGTATTTTCGAACGAACTATGTCACGATATGTTACAGTGCGCTTTTCATAGTTTCATGGATATCAGTCCTCAGAAGCACTTCCTGCCTGCATGTTTGATTACAAAGAGAACATAATTAATCCTGTAATCGAATTTAGTGCTGTTGAGTGTGAATCACTGAAATCATAGGATTTTTTAAACGTGGCACTGCTTTGTCTTTTCCCAAATATATATTGTGACATTTCATCCATCCATCCATCCATCTTCTAAGCCGCTCCTCCAGCAGGGTCACGGGGGGATGCTGGAGCCTATCCCAGTCTTCGGGCGGAAGGCAGGATACACCCTGGACAGGTCGCCAGTCCATCGCAGGGCAGACAGTCACACCCAGGGGTAATTTAGCATGTCCAATTGGCCTGACTGCATGTTTGGACTGTGGGAGGAAACCGGAGAACCCGGAGGAAACCCACGCAGACACGGGGAGAACATGCAGACTCCACACAGAGAGGACCCTGATCACCCGGCCGGGGAATCGAACCCAGGCCCTCCTCGCTGTGAGGCGACAGCGCTACCCACCACCCCACCGTGCCGCCGTGACATTTCATGTATTGTAAAAATAGCTTAAGGTTACATTTGCGCTACATCACCCAGCTCTACTTCATGTAGTCACTGAGCAACCTGTCCTGATATATTGAGCTGTGCTCCTCTTTTAACCTTCACTCATTTCTCATTCACTACATGCTATTCAGAAGCGAAAGAGATTTTGTTGAGTTGACTTTCCAGCTCTTTTGTCAGACAGACTCATTGTGTAACTGTTTCAGCCATGGCCTCTAACCCTACTTAACCCCCACCCCCACCCTCACCCTACACAGCCTCACACATGTGAGGCTTTACAGGGAAATTCCAACATTTCTGCATAATTGAGAGGTAAACAAAGTCATTCAAAGTGGTCTGACATGAAGTGGTGTTTTGTGCATAAACATACAAAGTCGGATTTCTTTACTGTGGTGATTAAAGGAACAAGGATATAGCCCATTTATCTGCTGCTCGGGAAGACCAGTGAACACACAGATGCTTTCGGAGTTTTTATACGTAATAATGAAAATGGAAAAATAAATCTAAGTACAGCTGAAAAAAGATTTCTCCAGGAACTATCTCTCTCCACCATGAATGGGTTTATATGTTGCAGGTCAGAACCTTATTCATAATACAAAGTCTCAGACACGAGGCAGCATACAAAACATCTCGTGTCATTTCTGTCAGGCAGCTTATAGAGGCTTTAAGCTCAGACGTCTGGTTCCCATCACCACCACTGACAACATTTCAGACTCAATTAAGTTCCTCTAGAATGAAGAATTTCATTTAAACAACCGTGACTCACAGGTCACGACTCAATTTACTATCCAAAATAAACAGTGAACCTGCATGA
Source organism: Pygocentrus nattereri (assembly GCF_015220715.1). Lineage (NCBI taxonomy): Eukaryota > Metazoa > Chordata > Actinopteri > Characiformes > Serrasalmidae > Pygocentrus > Pygocentrus nattereri. Next base: position 6,626,335 of record NC_051221.1, read on the forward strand.
GTTTTCCTTTGGGAACTGTTTTGCCCTGCATGTGTATATAACCTTCTGTGAGGGAGCTTTTAGAGGTGGACGTCTGGTTCCTATCACCACCGCTGTGAAAAATTCCGACTGTGTAGGTTTCCATAAAAGAAAGCACTTCACACCAAACCACTCTGACTGGCTTTGTTTCCATCACAATCATTTAATTCATGTAGAAATTTTGAAAAAGTGATGGAATTCCCCTTTAAAAGGCCAGGTATCTATCAGACTTGGCGGCGATGTTAATAATTTGGATCTGTTACATTTTCTGCAGCTAAAGAGGGGCTCAAATAACTCCAAGAGCCCCACCCTTTCCTCCTCCACCCTCCCTTTCTGTTTTCAACCCCCACTCCGAGTGTAATTAATGGAGACGGGGCAACACAATGAGTGGCCGTTTGGCTGTTGGATTCATAGCCGTGTCAGTTTGCCCACAGTGCTAACTGTCATCTTGGACTTGGGGTCTGTGTGGAAAGAGGACAAGGACGAAATGAATGAACTGAAATAAACTGAAAAGAGTGTCCACCGCATATTAAAGCAGTATTTTATTAATATTTTCATACAAATATTTCTGCATAATTAAATGACTAAAATCAACAAAGTGGTTTAATGCCTCAAAAAGCTACTTTACAGAAGGTTAATGCACAACATGGTTACAAATGCACTGCCTATGTCCACTCAGACATTCTTTAATGTTTGTTTAAAAGACAAAGCTTTAACCTAAACTGTATCTTAAGGCAAAATGTTTTCAGATAACTTTTTTTATCATCATCAACATTACATACGTATACCTTGTAATGGGAATTAGCGTAAAAGTTTCCAAAAGAGACCACTAGTTTCATGTAGAGCACCTTTAGATCCCATTAGGAAACCAACAAATGCATTTAGAATCAGCCACTGGTGACCTGTTAAACCATTTGTGATATCAACCCATTAAAAAGCCAAAACACGTTACAAAAGTGTCAGAAACCAAGAGCAACACTTTTCAGCAGGGTGGTTATTCTGGCCAGTAAATAAAATGGCAATGTTTGTGTCGACATTGTGACCCCTGGTTCCTATCAGCACCGCTTTTAAAGTTTCTCTTCAACGAACCAGTTCACTCTCAGTTTCAAACCACTCTGACTGACTTTGTTCACTGACTTTCACTGAAAATTTGACACATTTGGTTGGAGTTCCCCTTCTACGTATAGAGAAAGGGGGACAGAAGTGCGGAGGAGGCAGGGAAGAGGCTGTGTTGAGTTAGTGTCTGAGAAAGAGAGGAGGGAGGAAGAAACAAAGAGGAATGCTATGATGTCACTCCACCCCACTCACATACAAAGGCGTGAGCGAGAGGAGCACACATACTCACTCTAGTGCACTCAAACACAACTCCACTCCGGCTGACTCGGCACCTCTCACTCAGAATGTGAGTATGTGTTTACTTCCTTCTCCGTCTTCACTCTCCACAAACACTTCATTGGATTCTTTCTCACTCTTTTGCTGGTTTAGCCTTGGATTCTTTTCTTTCTTCTACTCACTGTAGGGCTGCTCCACTAACCCACTCGTGTTTCTCTGCTGGAGAAAAGATCATTTCACCATAGTTTGATCTCTGCTGTCTTTCTTGTCCCTTTTCAGTGCTTTTTAAAGTCGGTCTCTGACAGACAGTCTCTCTGTGCAGATGTCTCAGTCTTGGCATTCTCCACATGCTCCGTTGTTTCTCTCAGTTGAGTGTAGTTAATGGTTGGCAAAGAAGCTATTCAGAGCTTTTCTTCTGTTATTCTCAATGTCTGTTAATGCTGGGGCCTAATATAGGGGGTGCTTATTGGACTCAACAGAGCTTACATTGCTAGGCTTCAGTTTACAGCTTCTGTACATTGAGGTTAGCATGGTTCTTAGATGGTTCTTGGTTTGAAGGAAAGAACTTTGCCTTATTAGTACCTTTTTATTCTGTAGAGGTTCTGTAAATGTACTTGTGCATCTCCTAGACAATGCAAGCCCAAATACCCATCCACTGAGAGGTTCTTCAGGGGAAACACTTTTACATCGTCTTAAAACTTTTTAAAAAGGTTCCTCTTTAAAGCGGTAGTCATCAAGGACCACCATGTGGTCCGCATTGTTCCTCTGTGCCCATGTGTTGGAAGTTGAGATCGAGCGCAAATGTGGATCGCCTGGGTCGTTTGAGAGCCACTGCTTTGAAGAACCCCCAATAAAAGGACGTTTCAGGAGCCAAAAGTGGTTTCTTTATGGCACATTTTCTCCATCACTTTTTAGACGGATCGTAGTCACTGTCTGACAAAATCCTTGCATCTCCAAAATAGCAACTTTTACAACACTGAGTTTTGTGGATGGTAATGAAAAATGTTTGAGCTTCACTTATTTTGGATCAGTTCTGTTGGTCCACTTTAAATTTTAGCAAAGCAGCTAGTATTTTGTATGTAAATTATGTTAAATAAATAGGACAACGACACACATTTTCGTTCCAATACTGAGGGTATGTGTATCACACTGATCAGGATCCACTGCTGAAGTGTTAATGTTTACGTACACGTAAAAGATGTTGGGTGGCTTTCGTGGACTCGCCGGCTTTCCGACGCGAATGATGAGAGAGAACATGCATATTGATGTTTACTTTTGAAAAGAGGGCCACTCCCTGCAGGAGAGGTGTGAATAGCTTTTCTGATACGTGTGATCATCATACAAAGAGAGACAGAAAAGAAAGAAAGAAAGAAAGAAAGAAAGACAGCAGTGGCAGAACAGAAATGAGGGTGCAATAAACTCTGCAAACCGGACAAACAGCAAGAAAGAAGGCACGATAAAGGCTGCTGGGTGAATAGATAATCATGAGGGATGAGTACATAAAGTGAGTGAATGAGAGGAAAAAAGGAGGTTCATTTTGCTAAATCAACAGCAGCAGCAGGAGCTGAGGAGCATGAGGAGAATACAGAAAGGCCAAACACACAGGGCTGGACTAAAACAGGCTGTCTTTGTCAACACATGCAGAGGATTGGGATCATATGAACAGAGGCTGCTGTCATGAGCTGAACACACAGTTCAATCTGCAGTCACTCCAAATGGCAGGCTGGTTCTCAGAAACGCAAAAACAAAGGCATTCCTCTTAGAGCCGTACACCTGAGGGGAGTTCATTTAAACAGGTTTGTTAAGTGTGGTTGCGTAACATAAAGGGGAACTCCACTAACTTCCCAGAACCTCTGCATTACTTAATCATTGAGAGTTTGGTTTGTTATGAAATGGTTCAATGTAGAAAGATTGATTGACTTTGGTCTGGTTTCTTTACAGTGGTGCTGATAGGAACCAGGGCTCACAGTAACTACAGCACCAGGATAGTCACTTTACTCATTATCCAAAACCACCAGTGAACCTACACGTCTTCAGAGTTTTAATATGGACTATTGATGAAGGTAAATAAAAACGTTCTGTAGACCAAAAACATGATCATAAAACAACGTCTCAGGCATCAAGCAACATATCGTACCCACTCTAATGTAACGTAAAGACTTTCTGTGATTGTGTGTAGCTTTTAGAGAGATTAAACACTATAGATGTCTGGTTCCTATCACCATCACTGTAAACAGTCCTGAATCAGTGTCTCTGAAACAGATTACTCAGAACTTTGTGTACATCTCAAAAAACATTTAATTATACTTAATTACGCAAAATCTTTAGAAAACCTATGGAATTCTCCCTGAAGCCTAAAGACAAGCCTGTCCAGCTGGAGGGACATTCCTACATTCCTAGAAACGAAGATGCCAAAACTTATTAGGAGTGATGCCATGGAGGAATCACTTAGTTTCCCTGAAGAGCTTTTCAGTGGACGGTTCTCAGTTGAAACAGCAATTCTTGGTTCTTTACTGGATTAATAAATGTTCTTCTACAGCAACAGGCCTCGCTCACCAATCGTTCTGAAGAAGAAATGTCTTTGTAAAACCCCCTTATGCAGTTTTTATAAAGACTCTGACATTCACAAGTGTTTTCTTATTTGGAATTTGTTCTTGGATAAGACCAGAATCTACACACACTAAAGAGCTCAGAGACGCAAACAGTTCTGCGGTTTATGAAAGCGTCATGAATCTGATGTAGACCTCTTCTTAGGAGCTTTCTGAAGAACGTATTTAGGAAGAAACTTAGGAAGATGCTGGTGAAAGAGGCTCAGTGTTCCAAAACGAAGACTGTGCAAGAGAAATGTCTCAGGCTTGACTTTTGATTTTAAAGGGGAACTTCCCCTGTTTCCCAAAAATTCTACATAATTCATCGCTTGGAACGTAAACAAGGTCATTCAGAGTGCGTTGGTGTGAGATGCTCTGGTCTAAAGAAACCTGAGTCAGAACTATTCCCAGTGCTGGTGATGGGAACCAAACGTCTGAAGAGTTTAACACCTCTGAAAGTTATTACATGAAATAGATGCAACCTGATATCTGACGCATTCTTTTGAACACGTTAGCTTTATTTGAATCCATTTCTTTTAACCCATTCATGGCTGGAGAGTTACATGCAGGCTTTGCGAGGCAAAATGAACTTATTTATTAGGATTTGCTATTATTTTACCGCTATGAGCATTACATTTAAAACTCAGGAGGCACGAGTAGTTTCACTGGTGGGTTTGGATGTTAAATAAAAAGGCTATATTTGTGTTGTGGCCATTACAACCTCTGGTTCCCATCAATACCACTGAAAGTAATCAGACTCTGTGAGTTTCTCTACAAGGAAATGTTTCAGATCAAACCACTCAGAATGACTTTGTTTGAATCTCAAGGACAGAATTATTCAGAAACTTTGAAAAATTGGCGTAATTCCCCTTTAAGTTTATTGGCTAGCTGAGAGACTCTTGCAGTCTGAAGACCCCCCTGCTAAAGCATGTGAGATGTTAGCGCCGGGTGTTGTTAGCACTATTTCAGTCATTCCTGACTGAAGATCACTTGGGCTGGTGGTTCAAACAGAGTTGGCAAAGGAAGGAAAGAGATCCTTTACCACCTTCCAAGAGGACGTGGGAAACAATGGGCCTTCTTAAATTTGTTCTTGATAAAGTTCCTAAGAAACAGTCTACATCAAATCTTACATCACAGAACTGTTCACACCTTTGTCCTTTTGAGTGTGTGTGGATTCTGAAGAACAGATCACTAATAAGAAAACAGCAGTGAATGTCAGAATGAAAACTGCGTACGTGGGATTTAAGAACATGCTTCTTCTTAGGAATGCTTGGTGAATGAGGCCCAATGAATGGAAGTGAATAGGCGCCCTTCGGTATAATTGATTTAATGCACTATAATGTTTTAATAGCTTAACCGGCCAATGTGAATACAGCATTGTCCAGCTTGAGTCTTTATTAGCCAAGTTAGCATTTTTACTTTGACTGTTCCTTTAAGAATGAAACCAGAGGAGATTAAGACAGAGAAGTGGAAGCCTGGCAGATAAAGACAGGCTTTACAAAATGGCAACAGATGTTGTAATGGATCTTCTCTCTCTCTCTCTCTCTCTCTCTCTCTCTCTCTCTCTCTCTCACCCACCATAGAACTCCTACACTCACTGCTAGAGGAATGAGCAGAGCTGAAACCACACAAACAGCGCCGGCTACAGGACAACGGGGGTAATTTTCCTTCCAAGAGGAGAACATAAGAGAAGCACTCTTTGGAGAGTGTTTTCTGTTTGCTTGCACACGCTCACCCAGCAGTTAGGACCAGGCCACTCACTCTCCACCATGCTGCAGCAGATCCTGGCAGACATGTACATTGACCCAGACATTCTGGAGGCTCTGAACGAGGAGCAGAAGAAAACGCTCTTTCTGAAGATGAGAGAGGAGCAAGTGCGCCGGTGGAAGGAAAGAGAGGAGAAGGAGGGCAAAGAAGGGAGGAAAGAAAAGCCCAAGCCAAAGAAAGGTAAGGATTTCCTTCCAGTGTAACAAACACCAGGATGTCTGCGACCTGCATTAGTACCTGTGTAGGGCCTACAAAACAGGAGCAGGCCGCACGCTCTAAGGTTTCTGTATCCTGTGAAAACTTTTATTATGGAGGTTCTTCAAACTTTGAAAATGTTTCTTTATACTCATACATCTCATCGACAACTTAAGCCTAAAGAACCATCCATTGAAAGGTTCTTTCGGGAGAACAGAGAGAGCCCTTTTTTGTAAAGGTCAGTGTAGGACATGACTTCTGTTTTGTTGCTGTGACACCAGCATTGAAAAACTCGACTCTCTGCCGTTGAGAGTTTTCTTTGTTCCCCTTCTCATTTGGCTTTTCCAGGCTTTTGTTACAATCACAGGTTCAAAGCGGCTCAGTCAACAAAATGTTCTCGTGTTCTGGGTTCAACAGATCCGCTGTTTATGTGCAGGTTATCCTAGAACATTAGAGCGTGATTACGGCTGTTCTGTCCTTGTCCAGAGCAAAACAAATGAAGTCAGATCATCACCTACGTAAGAGAGAAAGCAGAGCTTAACGGAGCGTCTGGCTATTATCTAACAGGAAATCAGACACATTTTTGTGGGGATACCATCATGAATGCAGTATGAGAATGTTATTAGTCTTGAAGGGAATGAATTTGAGATAGAAAGCCTGTTAGAAAAGACATTCTCCAGCTGAAACATAATACCAAGACTGCTGTCTTGACTTCTTTGTCAAGCCGTTTATTGTTTTTCTCCTGTCTGTTACATCTCAGCTAATGCTCTGGTATTCACACGGTAGCGAAACCCCTTTTGAATTCCACTCATGCTCTTCTCAACTCTCACACTCCGCCACATCTGTTTGTACTTCACAGGTGACTTTGACATTGACAGCATGTACAAAATGTCCAAGTAGCAAAACAAAACTATGTGGAGGTCCTAAAAATAAAGGTGCTCAAGTGAGTTCTCTGGAGTGATGTGATGTGATGTAGAACAGGCTGCCTGAAGGTCTGCTGCCTGACCTCAGCCTGACTGAGCCAGACGATACGCTGGGTTTTGGGCTGACTTTTCACATACGACAGGCATGGGTTGGGCTCAGGTTTGTTTTCAGGTGTATTTTTGTAATGTAGTAAATTTGTATACATAATAAACCTACATAAATAATAAATCAATTTCAGGCACTCTCACCCAAGACATCCTAAAATGGGACCCTCATGTTAAATTTGGCTCGAAAGGACAAATTGATTTGGCCTGCTAGAAGAGTTAGCCTTATCCCACACCTGCACTCAACGAGAGGACATATTTCTATACCATTTAATTCTATATTTAACTCTTATTTTTTATAAATTAGCCTTTCTTTTGGTATTTTAGTAACGCAACGTAGCAACATTTTATAAATAAAACTCAATTTGACTTAATATTTAGGTCTCAAATGCAAAATCAACATTCAGATGAAGATATGATGACGACAGTAGATAATTCACCTACAGCCTTAAACAAGTTTGGACAGTGCTGTCTTTGAATACTCTTTCAACACACTGAAAATCAGATACAACTGCTTAGGGAAGAGACCAAAACACAACCCACATTACAAAAAGTTCAATATGTTGCCTGCAATTACATATTTCCACCAGAGAGGTCTCCAAATCCCCACAAACGTACATAGTGTAGCTTTAAAGAACAATTATGTAAATGATGAACCTTTTTAAAAGGTTCAGGACAGCATGATGATGAGGTCCTATTTCAGTGACAGGTTTTGTTTTTGAAATATGCACCCAAGGCAAGAAACCATTGGGAAACCATGGGTCTGTACAGGCTGTATAGAAAGTAAGAGATGAAGAAGCTAAGATAAGCCCTCTATCAGTGAAGGAGCATTACCTTTTATAGACAATGCATCATCAGCACGCGTGGAATTTGAAACGCGTTAACTGCAGAACATTTTTCGTGAAAGTTTTTTTTTCCCAGGAAGAGAAGGCAGCACCGTGTCAGACGTCGTATGACCGGTGGAATGTGGCAGATCCCCGTTCTGCCTGCCCCACCGCATTTTATTGTGAGAAACTCTGTTCTGTTAAACCTTCCCATCAATAGCTCTGGACTTTCCTTACAGCGCATCACGCCCGCAGGTAGTGCTCGCCGCACCTCGGCAGAGCGGGCCGCGCCACACGGACCCAGCGTCACAGGGCCTTTGTGCTACTGAGGACACGTATCATGGTTGCGCAGGCCGGACACAAAGCAGGCTGTGTGCTGTAGCCACGTGGTCGGCGTCCTGCTTATTCTCCTTTGACGAGTGTGCGGTCAGTCTGACCCTCATCTGCTCTGCCAGTCTATTGAGTTCACAGCTCACGTCAGTGGCAGCATTGTTGAACAGAGACTTCTCCCCTTATTACTCTCTCTCCCAGCTTAGTGTCTCTCTCTCTCTCTCTCTCTCTCTCTCTCTCTCTCTCTCTCTCTCTCTCTCTCTCTCTCTCTCTCTCTCTCCCAGCTTAGTGTCTCTCTCTCTCTCTCTCTCTCTCTCTCTCTCTCTCTCTCTCTCTCTCTCTCTCTCTCTCTCTCTCTACCAGCTTAGTGTGAGTGTGTCTCTCTCTCTCTGCCAGCTTAGTCTCTCTCTCTCCCTCTCTCTCTCTCTCTCTCTCTCTCTCTCTCTCTCTCTCTCTCTCTCTCTCTCTCTCTCTCTCTCTCTCTCTGCCAGCTTAGTGTGAGTGTCTCTCTCTCTCTCTCTCGCTCTCTCTCCCTCTCTCTCTCTCTCTCTCTCTCTCTCTCTCTCTCTGCCAGCTTAGTGTGAGTGTCTCTCTCTCTCTCTCTCTCTCTCTCTCTCTCTCTCTCTCTCTCTCTCTCTCTCTCTGCCAGCTTAGTGTGAGTGTCTCTCTCTCTCTCTCTCTCTCTCTCTCTCTCTC